>NC_030850.1:35043262-35343262 GCF_000208745.1 Theobroma cacao | reverse complement strand
TCTCGTTTATTTTATTCCGAGCTTTACTAGGCCAATGCTGTGAAAACAGCTGGTTTCTTATGCCAAATCTGGGTATAAGATTTTACTCTAAGTTAGCTAGGACTGGGCTATAAACTATAAACTCTAGATTACTTCCACCGCTCTATTTGAGAAAACTTGTAGCCCGCTGGTGCATGCAATTACTAGTTGTACCTAAATGTACCAACAACAAAGTTACTAGTTTACCTACAATCTACATGTAGTAGTAACAAGTACCACTATTTATTAAGGGAATCCTTCCTAATAATTAGCAGAAGAAGAAGCTTAACAGAAAAGACATAAAATAATAGAAGAAAATATACAGAAAGGGAAAATCTAAGATTAAGTTTAGCAATTCAATATCTTCAATGGAAGAAATTTTTGAAGAAAATTTACAAACTCTAAAATGGTTAGGTGCGTGCATGCCAGCATGTTTGCCAAGGCTTCAAAGAAATATTGAAGCCCACGAGAGAGAAGGAAGGAAAGAAAAACCCTAAGACTTGAGACTGAAAATCAAAAATCTCTAATTGAGGAAAAATTTTCTATCATATTTAATGAATTTAGGGATTCTCTGTTTCCCCATCTGAAAATAGTGACATGCTCATTAATCAGCGAAGAATGACATGAAAGAAAGAAAATAAAGAAAAGAAAAGTTTGAGAACAGGAGCTGACCTGTTGTTGGAGGGTAAAGATGTGGCCAACACAGCCATAAACAGGGTCCCTAACCCTAGCCAAAGCCTCGTAACAGAGTGTAACAACAGCATCGACGCGCCTGTGAGCCGGTATCCGCAGCAGCATCTTGGAAGCATTGCTCGCACCAAAAACCTTGTGCACCGCAGCAAAGTGAGCCGTGCCTTGGTCCGAGTCAAAATATGGTGCAAAAATGCACCCTTTCACGCACTTCCTCCGCAGGAATTTGCAAGCACCGCAAGGCCCACCTCCGTTGTTTGCACTCATCTCTCTTCCTATCTATCTCTGTCTCTGATGGTTTTCTCTATGATCTCTCTCTCTCTCTCTCTCTCTCTCTCTACAGAGATTATCTCTGCTTTTGATCAGAACCAGACAAGTATAGAGCTAATATGCGGCGTCTAAAGAAAGAAAGAAGAGAAGAGAAAAACAAAGAGGAGGATTTGTGGGTATTTAGAGAGCAAACAGAGAGGGTTTTGTTTGTTTCCTGGTCTTAGACAAGAAACATGTTGAAAGCCCTGCTCTCTCTGGTGGTGGGTCATTGCGCAAAAAATAGACTGGTAGTTCCATCCTTTTTAAATCTATATATTTCCATTGTGATCAAATACAAATCATATTCTCTTTTTCTAAAACCAGGGAACCTTAAACTTAGTTTATATTGCTAATATTCTTAACCACTATATAACTCACCATTATTATATTCTATGAAAAATAGCTCACCCATCTTTTTCTATAACATTTTAATTAAGGTAAACTTCACTTTACTTGATTGTGTCTTTTTCCTAATTAATCCTTTGTGGATAAATTTTGTTCTTACAAAAGGTTACACAGTAAATTTTACTTTACATTTGAAAATATTTGAATAATTTTACTAAAAAATTTAGCAGTGTAACCTCTACTTAATCATAAAATACTAATTGAATAAAATAAAATATAAAATGTTATGTGAGAAAAATTAAAATTCCCGATATGATAAATAGAATTTACTCATTCATAGTAATTAATAAGTATACTTTGTCATATATCAAATATAAATTTAAGATGACTTTACATTTGCAATGTAATATACATGTATGATAAATTATATTAATATGAGAATTTTGTAAGATAAACAGGTCATTTGAAGATGTTTATATAGAATCCCTTGATTTAATATTCATGTATATGTCATGCTTGAAATAGATTATTCTTATTAAATACTTGATTAATGTTGAGATTCAATTTACACATACTTAAAATTAATTAGAAATATGAGTATACATTAAACGAGAGAGAGAGAGAGAGAGAGAGGGNAAGTAAATAGTAGTAGTACTAATAAGTAAGAGAGAGAGAGAGAGAGAGAGAGGGTGTATTGGTTTTGTTTCAAGCTTTAAAGCCACGGCAAAGCAGCAGTAGTAGTAGTGGGAGCAGCTTGCGTGAAGCAAACACACACATGCGGGTGAGTGGCGGTCTCAAGTCCTCAACTCCCAACCGCCGCAGTTGAGGCCACGTGCGAACCCCACGTGGGACAAACATCCCATCCAATCATCTCTGCCTCTTGTCACCTCCAACTTCAGCTTTTCTCAGCCTTCCCCCATCAGCGAAAAAACTCACTGAAAATAGACCACAGCTCGTTTTTCACCATTGCCCTCCCCTTGGGTTTTCTTTTCACCTTTTGTCTATGTTACCTGCTGCTGGCAGCTATTTACTCACCCCTTCACAAGGCAAGAGTACAATTACGTCAAGCCAAACTGATCTAACTGCAGATAAAGTATTTCAATTTCATATTTATAAATAAGAACGTTACACATTCTTTCATATTAATTTATCAAAGACATCGTATGGAGTTTTTTTTTTTTTGGTACATGAAATTGAAGTAATTTTCATAGAACAAAAATGAGTTAGAATTTGGGGAATGATCAAGGTCCCAAGGGTCACATGGAGGAGGGTGAGTTTTTACTTGTTTATTATAGCTTTGAGCTGATGGTCACTCTGGCCAGCAATTTCAATGAGAGATATCGTGTTCATATGTCCAAACCAAACGTGTCTCTCTCCGTCTCTCACCTCACGTACTTTTCACTTTTTTTTCTTCCTTTTTTGGCAATGATTTGTCCAGCTTTACGGTTTGATGTCACTTGCCCTCTAATTCATGTGGCGACATGGTGGCATGCCACTCATCAGAAAATGACATACGCACATCATTTCCGCATTCGGAATTCAATTATTCCTGTCACTAGTATTATTATTATTAGGACTTGTTCAAAGGCTTACTCTGCAAACTTCAAAGTCCAGTACATTAATTCTGTAAATTCAAGGAACAAAAATTCATGCATGGATAGCAATAAATAGTCACAAAATTATCAAGGGAAAGTACCAAAGTCAATGTTATTTTATCTTAGTAGCCAATGTTAGAACTTAATTACTATATATGCTACAATAAAGAGATGGAGTACTACCTTTTAAGATGCTATGACGATTTATTTATAGAAGGATTTTCATTTGCGAAATTAAAATAAAAAAGTACGGTCAACACCTCAACATGAACGAGATCAATAGTCAAGGAAGGCCAAGCTAAGCAGTCAAGCCCACACTGACTCGCACGAAAATCCATGCGCTTCACTTAAATTACCATAACTTCAAAGGCATTCTGAAACAGTGTTCCCTCTGCCGTCTCTCTTAAGGAAGACTATGGTCAGCAAAACTCAGTCAAACAGTTCACTTCCTGACGTCAAACAGCCTTTCACCTTTACCCCTCTTTCCTCCCACCCTTTTTTTAGGTTGTTTTTGAAGAAAAGTTAAAGGGAATTTCCTTTTGATAAATAAAGTACTCACAACTCGGTAGGAGAAAGGGCGTAAATTTTCTACTACAATATATTATTGGATTTTTCAGAATTTGATGAAAGAATAGGTATATATGATTGAAAGATTATTTAACTTTTGACATTGATCATCGACCTCCAATTCCAAAACCTAACCATCACTATCAATCAAAATAATTTATTCTTCATTTCCTTTGTATAATTATATATAAATTTTATGCTATCGTACTTAGATAAAATATTAATATTAATATTAATATTATATAAATAAATAGAACATAACCTTTTTAAATAAATGAGTTTAAAATTTAAATATATACATAAATACATTTATTATAATTGATATATAGTGTAACACAATTAACATGTTTATTTTACATGACATTACACGATTATGACATGATAAATCTTTTTAAACATGATTAACATATTTAAATTAATATAATACATAAGTTAAATAAGTCATATTATACAAATTTACATTATCACATAATTAATTAAATAGATTAAACATGTCATATGCGAGTTAAACTTAAATGTGTTGACACATTTAAGGCACATAGTACAAATACTCTAAACCCAAATTTATATAATATTAATCATTCTCATATTGTATTAAGAGAGGTTGTGTCTAATTATATGGTAATCGGTAGTTGATTACAAAAAGGCACATAGGTAACGTAATTAAAAAGGAGAAATAAATACAAGAGGCCAAGAGAAAGTGTAGTGTTTGAAAAATTGGCAAAGTAGAGCCGCGCCGTTCGCCGCTTGTCTGGTGCGTGCATGAGACGCTGAAGTAAGTAGGGAAGAAAAACTGGCCTTCTCCTTAGTATATAATTTACTCGCTCTGTCCATCTACAATTCTTGGTACGCCTACTATGTATTTTTCCAATTCACCTTAACCTTACCAAAGCATAAATTTTACCCAAGTTGTATTTTAATTAGGTATGTTCACTTCTTATATATTTTTTCAATTTTGCTTTTTGAGCTGTTTTTCTTCTGCTACAAGTGTTCATCGAATCTTGTAACCAAAGTGGTGTAATGCATGTATCATGTTATTGTTATGTTACGTTTACCAGTTTTCAGCATGCCTCTCTTCGATTAGAGTTTTTGGCTACGTGGACAAAATTTATACCAAGAAGTTATTAATTAAAGTTATTCAATTAATTAATTAACTAGGAGAAATTTTGGAGTATATATTGACCTTAGTTAGCTTATTATAATATTCAGTAGTTTACATACAAATATATCTCTAGATTTTGATCATAAATTACAAAACATTTCAGATGCATGAATTAAACCCAAATCTGAAACATTAATATGCAGAAAGGTTTATTATCATCAAATGTATGGATATATATAGACAGTAAAGTGGAAGATTAAAGGACGAATGATAATAATAGGAATAATAATAAAAAAGACAACGATAGCAGCTGGGCCAGTAATCTAGCCCAATAACATTCTAATGGTAACCTGTTTGATTTGAATGTGCTTTCCTTCGTGTCAATGAGGATGCTCCCAGGGAAAGACTGTTTAATTTGAGAGGAACACTCTTATTGTCAAATCAGATTCATAAGTTGCTATGGCTTGGGTGTATAATTGAGAAATCTAAGTGAAATTCACGATTTGAAAAAAAGTATTGGTGATGTAATACCCAAAAAGGATTTGAAATCTGTCTTTTAAATGAAAAAATTATGTACTAATTAATAAATTAAATGTTCAAATACAAACACAGTAATATATTATTATAGTTTGAAATTTGAGCTTTTCAATTTTTTTGATGACTGATTATTTCAGTTTATTTTTTTGTATTTCATAGTATGATTTTTAACTTATATGAGTGTTTGATATCAAAAAAACTTTACTTGTTTGAGATTGTTGCAGTAAGTCGTAATTAACATGTGAAATTCTTTATTTATGGTCATCATAATTGAATATATTTGTACTTTGCTAAAATAGTTTAAGAAGTACTAAGGCTGAAACGATCTATAGCAGAAGCTGCCATTGAAGGGTATTGATCAGCAGCAGCAGGGACAAATAAATTCTATTAATATTCAACCTTTTTGAGTGCATTGGAAGGCTTTGTCTATGATTACAAAATTAAGAAGCGGTCTTGGGTATTTGTAAAGATAATGAATTCATATCCTTATCGCAGAATGAAGGTTATCTTCTAAATGAATGGATTTACATTGACCAATATCTAATTAAAAAAGGACATAAGATAATTAAAAAAGAATAAAAAGAAAGTTGCTTAGTCACCCAATTGAGACTAGCAAGAGGATGCTAAATTAATCAAAGATCAAGTTTTTTTAGAAAAAAAAAATTGATTACAATCTCAAGCATGTGATAATCAGCCAATTGGGAAAGAGAATATATGATGGAGGTAGCTAGGATCATTTGATTCATTTCATTTATTAATATATTGTCTTTTCTTGATTTGGATTGGTGAAAATACTATTAAATGAAAATTTTAATTAATCTTAACAAGTAACTATAAACACCCATTAATCGGATTTATACATACTTACTTATTAATTATATATGATAGATTAATTAAGTGACATAAATCCTTGTCTTCCTCGACCAAAGTTGCACTGGAATTTGCAGCTTGATAATGATTAATTTCCGTCGGAACAAGCTCGTGGAGTAGTAGATGTGTGCATGAGAGTGACTGCTGTGGCAAGTAGTCTGGAAATTGGTGCAAAATGATAGAATGATTGCTGCTTTTCCAGCTGCAGGAATGACATGTTATCAAGGCATCATTGCCCCGAAAATTCATGTTCACTGTAAACTGATCGGCTTCGTGATGGGAAATGAACCGGCACATACAGGAATCCGATGTACTTTTTCATGTTAGGGATCCAACACGAAAATATATCTTTTAACCTGCAGGGCTCAAGCTTTCTTCCCAGGGAAATAATTTTAGTTATAATATATATATTTTTAATAATTCTTCAAAAACTTTAAAATATTTTATTTATTATATATTTTTAATATCTTTAAAATAAATTTTATTTAATAATTAATATAAATAATAAAATAATCTTCAAATTTTAATCAATTTGACCTTAATTCTTAAATTTATTCATGCTTCTCTCCTTTTATTTTTTTCTCTCTTTCTCTTTTTTTTTATTGAAATTAAGAAAGATATTCAAACTCTATTATTTAAATGAGGAGATCATGTACCAATTACTGAGTCAAATGTTCGAGTATATTTATATTTTATATGTTATATTTTATGAGTCTAAAAAATATTATCGAGTATAATTTTTTTATTAATTTTTTTATTTACATGTTATATAAAATTATTATCTATTATAAATTTTTTTATAATTATTTAAATATAATATATTTATTTTAAAAATTTTTAATTTGAATTTTTCTTTATCTTTAACTCTCTCAATAAAAATCGGTTAACTCTGCTCCAAAATAAGATGAACCAATAATCCTTAATCTTTTACTTTTGTATTTGCAAGAACTGCTCAAGAACGAGTTGATTATCGAGATTTGAGACCTAGTGATCTGTCAAAATTTTCCATTTACTTAAAAGGAGAGAAGATGAAAAATCTTCAAATCTCTCTGGAAATCGGGAGGCTGAAGGGGCCACCCCCTCGTTGTCATGCAAATTCTTTATGGTTACAGTACAAGTACAGTTGGCATGGTTCTTCATGTTTGTAGCAAGAAATTAGAACACTGATATTTTTGGAATCATAAAATAAAATAATTTCCACCTCATAATTTTTTCTAAAACTTAGGATTGATAGCATAAACTCATCTAACCCAAATTAATTTAATAAAAATTAGATAATTAACTCAAAGTTACTCTAAAAGTTTTTCCATTTTAGTTTTTTATTTTACTTAATTACTAATTTTAGATAATTTAACTAGGGTTAAATTGAGTTACGAAGGATCGATTTACGGGATATACTTAAGCTGGTTGTGATGGTATGAATTTGCTTTAGTGCTTCTTAAGGTCTTTGTTTGATTGTGCAGAGAGTAGGGATTGCTGATATTTTGATTAGTTTGATCTCGGTGACAATCAGAATAGACAATTTTATGTTTCTTTTACGTAGATAAGTGCAAGAGGAGGCTTTGCCCCCTGTGTGCTATTCTGCATACTACTGTTCTATGGTAGATTTTGTAAGTAATTTATGTAATGAAATCAATTCTTATACATATTTTTTTTAAGAATGAGAATCAATTTGATATGAGTAAGCATATGTTATCAAGTAACAAAATTATAAAAAATAATGAAGTAACCTTTTTTATAATGAATGCCAAAAAACCCACTTTTTAAAAATTATAATAAATTTATTCTCAATATAAAAATCAGCTTGCATGGTTTCATTAATTAGTTTGACCAGCCTGACTTCTAAAGATCAAAAGCAAAAGTACTCCTTAGATTTCATGATTAGCCTGGTCCAAACACTTTTTTCTTTTCCTTTTTTAAGTTTTAATCCAAACATTTTTTCTCATTTAATAATGTGAAATTTTGATCCTATAATAAAGTCTAAAACTAATATATTAAACTTGACAGCGGCTTTGCCGTATCTTAAGGTGACATCCTGTAATTAATAATGCATTTCCATGATCATAAAATTCGTAAAAGCAAATCATAATTAAATCAGATAAATCCTACCTCCGCTAGGTGTTTGACCGCACGAGTGGGAAAACCTGTGGGGTCTTAATTAGAATAATATAAATTAACATTATTGAGCTTTGATGAGACTGTTTCTGTTAGTTAAAGTTCAGGCAGAGCCTAATTACAAGACAACTCCTGATTATTAACACTTTTGACAGACAATTTATTAAAGAAATTTAACGTTAATGTGTGTTTGATTACTTGGACAGGGGAGGGCTTTCCCGAAATTTGTGGGAACTTTGTTACTTGAACTTCCTACATGTTAAATCATAATCATAAACCACTTGTTTATTATAACATGTTGATTATCATTTGTTTTCGTTGAAATATGTGTGCTTGAATAGTTAATTTTTAAAAAAATATTGATTTGTTAGTCAAAATATTTAAAACAAAACATAAATATTGATTTCATTACTTGATTTAATTATCCAAGACTACCACACAGAGGGGCAAGGCAACTCTTTCCTACGTTTGTCTACGTATATGAACATAAATTTACTTATTCTAATTGTAATTGAGATGAAACTAATTAATGTATTTACCTTTCTGTACTCGTTGTATAATAAAAAAAGTTTGAAAAAACAGTAAATGAGAATCATCCCATCACAATACAATACCCAATCCATTTACAACAACAAAAAAAAAACAGGCCATTAACTTGCACTATTGCTATTTGCAGAAGAAAAATGATGTCACAGGGAAGACATAAGGTTCGAATCCAAATCTACCACTATTAAAAGGAACAGATTAAACTATTGAGTTATGATTCCATTTGAATCTATTAAGAATCTTTTAAATTGATCGTGAAAAACCTTGAATGAAGGGGGGAATATGAAAGGACAATTTGGTAGTAGACATGAGACAACACGAGCTATACTCCTAGGATTGAATGCTGTAGATGTCGTTCTTCTGAACAGCGGGGAGTGCCCATCGTAGGAGGTGCAGGAGATGTATCATGTGGAACTGTTTGAACGTCATTTGTCGGTCATCAATGTCGTACTTTCACGACAAGTGTCTTTGTTTTACTGGTTGGAAGAGGATTTCTGTCAATGCTTCCTCTTCACAACACACAGATTGGACAAGAGCCGGACGGCGCGGTGACACGCCGTTACGGACTGTTAGTTGATATTTACTGTGTTACTTCTTTCCTTTTCAATCTTAATTTTTTCCTATATTTTTTGAATTTGCAGTCACTTGAAATACTTTCAAAGGTGTAAAAAAACAAAATGAAAAACTGTTTATTTTTAAATTAGAATTTGAGAAATAGGGGAAGAAAGACGAACGTTACTTTACATTCAAGTGAACGGCGGATGGGTCCCACTTGCAAAAAAATGAGGTCATACTTTTACCAAGCCGTTACGTTCTTTGTCACGGACTCACACGTGGCGGTCACACATTCGAATGGCTCATGCAGCTGCTTTGAACGCCGAAATTGAGTTTTGACCTTTTCATTGGCTTTTTGGCTCCCATCCCTTACATCAACCAGGATGACAATAACCATAAATTTTCATTTTTCTTTTTTATCCTGTTTATAAAGTAAAAGTTATCAAAGGTTTAATATCACCCAAAGACCATATAATTTACTGCTACATATATACCTTTTTAAAAGGAAAAATAAGTTCTTGAGTCAAACATACCAAGAATGAAAAAAAAGTTACTACAACTTTTTATTTGAAAGGTAAAATATTTATTTATTTTACATAATTCTACATTATCTATCAAATCTTTTGAAAAGAGTTAAATAGTATATAATTAAACACGTGATATTAAATTATATAAAAAAATCAAATTGAATACCAATGACGTTAGATGATTTACACATTATTGATATATTATATATAATTTAAATTACAAGATGAGATTGGTTATTGATCAGTTATATTTTGATTTTAAAAAATTATATATACAAGTAACAACGAATTATTTAAGAGTTACGTATAAATATTATCTACAAAAGTGTCTACCGAGCTTAATTGGTAAAGTTCAGAATAGAAAGAAAGTAATACGTGATTTAAAAACTTTAAACTTGCATCTTCCATTTTAAGTAAATAATGCTAATGAAATTTAATTAAACAAAAAATAGGAGGCTTTTCCTTTTCCATTTTCTTTGGTTCCTTTTAGCCGTATAATATAAAGGGTGTCACGCAAGAACAAAATGAAAAAAAGAGAATGATGATGGCCAACACCACAAAATCACTGTTGTTGTTGTTGTTGTTTGTCATCATCAAACTCATTACGCTCTCATCAACACTTCCATTTCGAGGTTTTCCTGATGCGAGCTTACCTGACATCGAAAGCCAAAGATACTGAAATCTATGCCGTAAGAAATTTGCTAGCTTGAGATGGGTGATCATGTCTTTCCCTTTGTAAAAGTAACCTTAACACAAGCCTATTCAGAATTGACAGGGATATAATGGATTAGACAAATCCAGTTCCCCAAGTTTAATCACTTTATTGGTAATTTTCCTCATCCATTAAAGAAAAAGTTCTATATTCTTTTTGAGTTGGAAAAAACACCCCTCCCATCATTTATTAGGAACTGCTATAAATAGTTAAGACGAAATTAAATGAAAAATAAACCTGTGGGTCATTCTCAAAAATCCAATGGATTTATTTTGGCTTATTATATGGAAAAGGAAAGCAATGGCTGAGTCATTTTCAACGTAGAGAGAGAGAAGGAGGGGGGGGGGGGGGGGGAGAGAGTTGGCGTCTTTTGCCCTCTACGCAGCTTAAAACACGCAGTGGCAAAAATAGACAGACTCCAATGACACGTTTCGACATCTAAAATCTATTCTCTTTTGATTGCAAGACAGATTCAGATGTAGGCGAAAGCAAAGTTGTAACCAAAAAATNATAATAGTTTTATATATATATATATATATATATATATATAGACACAATAGAAATAGAAACTAAGAGAGAGAGAGAGGGAGGGAGCTTTTAAAAGAGAAGAGGAAGAAGAGCATGTGTTTTGTTAGAAAATTCACGAGATAAAGGAAGATATATGGAGAAAAAAAGATAAAAATAAAAAAGGCAGTTGAGAATATAGCTAGGCTTATCGCATGTTTGCTTCACGCAAGCAGCTAAATGGGGGGAGGGTTTGCTCTCTCGCGTGGCTTTAAAGACTTCTTCTAGCGTTTTAAATCCCCCATTAAAATACCCATCACCACCCCCAAATGCCAAAAAGACCAACACCCACCAAACCAAACCCTAAAAAAAACATCTCCTCTCCTTATTCTTCTTCTTCACCTATTTCGACTTCTAGAAGAACCCCACAAACCCTAATGATGGGACCTATACTACTTTAAAAGGGAAAGGAAGAACAAATTAAAAGAGTTCCTAATCATGAGTGCAAACCCTAGCAGCAGCGGTGGTAGTGTAGGCGGTGGTGCTGGCAGTTGCAGTAGTGGTGGTGGTGGACCTTGTGGCGCGTGCAAGTTTTTGAGAAGGAAATGTGTGCCTGGTTGTATCTTTGCCCCTTATTTTGACTCGGAGCAAGGTGCAGCCCATTTTGCAGCGGTTCATAAGGTTTTTGGGGCGAGCAATGTGTCGAAGCTGCTTCTTCATATCCCTGTTCACAAACGGCTTGATGCGGTGGTTACCATATGTTACGAGGCTCAGGCTCGGCTTAGAGATCCTGTTTATGGCTGTGTTGCTCACATCTTTGCCCTTCAACAACAGGTAAATACCAGTCTTGTTTTCCTTTTTTAATCTTTTGATAAGGATTGTCATCTTTGGCACCTTTAGCAGGGCAGTTTAGTTTTGTTTGTTTCTCTTATTTGTCTTCTGTCTAATTTTACCCTCTGCTTTTTCAAGTAAATCCCGGAATCTTTTCTTCTTTTGAGAACTTCCATTTTCAGTTAAAACTTTGTCTTTGTAGTGAAATGGGCATTGAGGGCATTGACTCTCTTCGTTTTGATTAGAATCAATCTAGTTTAAGCCTCTTCTTGTACTGTATCTTCCCAAAGGATGATCAGGTTGACTCAGTTTATACATAGCTTTAGCAGAGCATTGGCTTTGATCTGACCTAAACCAGGAAGCAGTACCCGATATAGACCATCGTAAGGGAGTCTCGAAACACCCTTATCCTTTTCACACCAGCTCAGAAGGACTTGATGGGATAAGAAATGGTACTTACGGTAAAGAAGAAAAAATGTATGGGGTGCATGCTGCGTCGGGTGCAGGTTTTTTGCACACTTTGCTGAAATCTAGATACGTTTCCTTATTAACAAATCATTTGGTCGGCGGTTACCTCAAAGGAATATAGCCAGTCATATATATTTTTTTCTTTTGTTTTTGTGCAAATTCTGGATTTTGCAGGTATTAAGGAAATGGTCGGTTTTCTTTTCCTTTTCCTTTTTATTTTGTTTGGGGTTCATTTCATAGCTACAGTTCTTGTTCTAGCAAGCTTGTGTTTATGTCAAGGGCCAAAAAGTTGTTTCCTCTTCCCCATTAAAGAATTTGTTATCTTCCCAATTCCAGTACAGTAAATAGATCAATTAATGCAAATATAAACCCTCTGGCTTCCCCGAAAAGATGGAGTTGCTTCTTTCTTCAACAGCGATCGATGACCAAAAAAAATGGGATGACTCGGATGCTGTAGCTTAATTGTTTAATTAATTGATATATAGATGAAACTGTTCATAAAAACTTCTATTATATTTTGTCACGTACGAAGCATATTGTTTCCAAATCTAATTTAATATCTTAATTGGACCGATAAAATATTAAGTGTAATTAATGGTGGATTAGCAATGACTAATCATCATTTTGCTGCCTAGCTCGGCAATTATGCCATTGAAATTCTGTGCAGTCAGCATTCTTGTTCCTTTGCCATGAGAAAGCTTTGTTTGTTCGCAACCCCATGTTCTCGTGCACATAACCCGAGCGTCCTTTTAGTGTAAACAAAGACTCCAAGCCTTGATTTAATTTATCTCAAAATTATTGTTTAATTCCCATTGTTTCCGTTCTTTTTTTTTTTGGGGGGGACTGTTTTGGCAGGTGGTGAATTTGCAAGCAGAGCTATCGTACTTACAAGCCCATTTAGCTACGCTAGAGCTTCCATCACCGCCGCCGCCGCCCCCGCCGTCAACAACGCTGATGGCACCACCTCCTCTCTCCATATCGGACCTCCCATCAGCCACGTCCGTGCCTGCCACGTACGACTTATCGTCACTTTTTGATCCCGTGGTGCAACATTCATGGGGCATGCAGCAGAGGCAAATCGATCCACGCCAATTTGGAGGGAGCGGCTCATCATCATTAACCGGTAGCGGCGATCTTCAAGCGTTGGCTCGTGAGCTCCTCCACAGACAAGGGTCTCCACAGCATGGTTGTTTGCCATGCACCGATGCTTCACCATCACAATCTCTCTCAAAGTGAAGACTGAGCCTTTTCCTTAGTGTCTACTTGCCTTGAAAAATCTCTCTTGACCCAAAACTGGCTAGCAAGGGAGCTTTTATTTTCCTGTTATATTTCATTGGGCAAGTAACCTTAATAA
This sequence comes from Theobroma cacao, assembly GCF_000208745.1. NCBI lineage: Eukaryota > Viridiplantae > Streptophyta > Magnoliopsida > Malvales > Malvaceae > Theobroma > Theobroma cacao. The sequence continues at coordinate 35,329,617 of NC_030850.1, read as the reverse complement.
CTAATCTGGTTATATTTTTTTTTCCTCCTTTTCTTCCTTTTTTGAGATATCAGTGAAATTCAAAATTTAGTCTTATTTATGGAGGCCTAAATTATATCCATTACGAAAACATTTCAACAGCAATTCTTTTAATTATAGTATGATAATCATATAATGACAACAAAAAAAGTTAAAATTCACATTTCTAAGTATAAACTTCGGTATTGTGATTGAATAATGTAATAATTACAAGTTATATATTTTCGATCTTAGGTTTAACGCTTTAAACACAGATATATGGGCCCAAATCAGACCGAACCCATTTCAGCTCTCCAGCCAGTCGATCTGAGTAGAAAGAGACGTTCGAACCCTTGAAGAGTTTTTAGCCGGACCCAAATGTCCAGAACCATGGACCAAAAATGCCATGTAGATTAGGCCCAAGTTCTTAACAGTGATCACAACTGGTCCAGATGTTTCGGACCGAGACATTAACCAAGTTCGAAATAGTCATATGCACATGGACAAATCTCTTTAGCAAAAATCAGGCAATAAACCATCACCGTTAAAAGATGCCAAGGGTCAGGAAAATTTCAGGGTGTATCCAGTTCTTAGAACTTGGCAACAAGATAATTAGGAGGCAGGAACTTTGCTATTGGTTTCTTTAGCAGCAAATTCTCTCAAGACAAGTTCAACCTGTTCGACTACCCCAAGCTTTTTAAACCATTGAGCGAGTATACCTGAAGCTTCTTTCCCAACCACAATTCCATCTCTCTCCAATTCCATCAGGAAGTCCAAGGCCTTATTAAGCTTGTTCTGCTTTTCATAAGCAGCTACCACCAGAGCTACACATTTATCACTAGGCTCAAGACCAGCTCTCCTCATATTTTCAAAAGCAATATGTGCCTTGTCACTTTGACCCGCCGATTGATAGGCATTTATTAGGAGTCCACACATCCTAGCATCAGGAGAAATACCAGCAAGCTGAATGGTGTCAAACACTCTTTGTGCACCATTGGCATCACCAAGCATGGAGTATGCTCTCAGTAGTGCCTTGTAAACCTCACTTCCAGCATAAATTTCTTGAGAATCCATTTCCCTAAGCAAAGCCTCTCCTTGTTCAGGCGTTCCAGATCTGATGTAAGCCATGATCATTGAGCCATATGATCTTTTATCCAGTTGTTGGCCAAGCAGCTTAATCTCTTCAAAGGTTTCTTCAGCCAACTTAAGATTTCCAGCCTTGCTGTACATGTGAACCATGGTTGTTAGAGTTACCTGATCACAGATGAAACCTCTTCTCTTCATGGCAACAAGAATGTTTTCAGCTTCTTGCAGCCGTTTTTGCTTCCCATAACCATGGATTATCTTAGTGAAATCCCGAATGTTGGCTTCAAAAGATTCTTCAAGTAGGGCAAGCTCTGCCACCTAGACAAAGAACGATGAGACATGGATTAAGCATAGGCTTCACAAACATCATTTCCTTCTTCTAACTGGCATGTGCACATAAGGATCTTTGAATTCAGAACCAAACAAAGTAACAAACCAGTAACGGGATACAAGTAGCTTTTATTTCTCATAAACATGCCATTGAGATTCAATTTGAATTTATAATCTCTAATTAAGTTCACCGGCAGAAGTTATACTACCATCATTCTAGAGAGGTCAATGAACCAGTAAAGACCAATAACCAGTCCTAGTACTGTATATACAAGGGATTATTCCAGTCCACTAACCATACATGCATAGAAACATTACACCTGCAATGCTCACGTAATGCCCCCTTCTCCACTTCCCTCAATTAAGGATTGAGCAGAGCAACAAGCAAGTAAGGCGAAGGGGACCACCATTTCATTTCAGCATTATGTAATGAATAGAGTTGGGACTGACAATTTCGATGGAAAGTACAGTTTTCTAACATTATACTTCCTATTACTTCAAGGAAGCTGATAAATCAGTACAACACAACTAATTCACATAAATCTCAAGCAATTGTTCTCACTAATATCATACTAAAAGAGAATGAACTGATTAATAGATGTAATCCATACCTCAAAATAAAGAGGATGTTCCATTATCTTCAATTCTTTAAGAACCACAAGCCAGTCAGCTCTCCTGGGCTTCATAATCTTAACCCAAGCAGCCAACAAATCCGCCAAGCTCCCCTTTTCAGGACAAAAACAAATAATCTGTTTCATCAAAGCCTTACATCGCTTGGTCATCTTAAATGGAAGTTCGGTAATTGCTTGTTTCTGTTCTTCTGCAATGTCGGGACCAATCTCAACCCACTTATACCTTCTCTTTTCTTCGTTTGTTTCTGGTTTTCCCTTTTCTTCTACATTGCTGGAGGCGATTTCCGGCTGGTTGTTGACTTTACAAGAACTGAATTTTGCCCCTTTTTTTTGGAATAATAATGGGTTTCTGTTTCCCCGAGATTGCGGGTGAATTTGCCTCTTGGTTTTGTTGATAAATGGGTATGTTGAGTAAGAACAATAAGGTATATTACAAGCAGAGGTGACCATCAGTACAACCAAAACCAAAGAAAATTCAAAAGCAAATACCAAATAGAAAGCTTCACAGTTTCCTGAAAAAAAAAAACAAGTAATTGGGATGAACGGATGTTATATGAGTTCTGGGATTTTCAGGGGAAGAACGACACTTTGGGCTAAAGCCCAGAGTAAAACCCAAAGGCTCCATCAACATTGAGCATTGGATTTTCAATGGATTGGACAAGGTGGTAATTAAAGATATCGCTATCCATTTTGTTTTCATTCCACAGGGAAAAGAAAGAAAAAACGAAACTCATGGTAAAACAACAGGTCGAAAGATGGAAACCCCTTCCCAATTTCATAAAAATGTCGTCATATTCATAAGGCATATGCTTATCCAATATGTTGAAGCAAAGCATATATATTGCAATGAAAAGAAAGTGCAAAGTGACATGACAATATACTATTCCTAGGATAAACCCTCGAGTCATAGACAAAATTATTATTGTAACCTTTGAACCTTTGAAGGAAAAGACTTTTCCCAAAGCCATGAATTCAACAAAAGGGTGTCTTTGTTATTTTCAGCAATTATCTTCTTTTTTTTAAATTAAGAGAAAAAAATTCAAACTCACCTCTTTTAAGCAAGTATATTATACATCAATTAATGAATCAAATTTTCATGTACATTTTCATCAATTACCTCGTATCATGCATTAGTCATATATTTGTATATTTCTAATACCCTTTTAGTTATTATTATTGTAAGTTTTCCTTATTAAAAAGGTTCAAGATTGATGTTTTACTAAAATTGTAAATTGATAAGATTGTGGATCGGTTATTAGTTATATGAATTTGAAAAAGTAGTTTGATAAAAAACAATTTAAAAGGACATGAATTCAACAAAAGAGAGTCTTGTTTCATAATTTTGTAAACAATATATTTCATCAATTATCTTGTATCATACATTATTAATATATCTATGTAATGTATCATTTGGATATTTTCTATGTGTTCATGGTTGGCATTTATGTAGGATTGTGGATAGGTTATATGAGTCTGAGAAGTGGTTTGATTAAAAATAATTTGTTAAGTTGAAATAATATTTAAATGTAATGATTATTAGAAGTTTTATAAGGTTTGAGCTATATAATATAATAACAAACTTAATACATGAAAGAGTGAATAACTAATAACAAAAATTAACTAACTACAAGAAGAATAATTTATTATTTAACATATATATTAATGTAAAAATACTAAAAATAATTAAAATGATACTAAAAAAACAAACATATTTTAACATTAAAGGAAACAATATTTTTAAATAATTGTAATAAGTTTTTTAATGTTACTTTCATATAAATACATTGAATTACAATACAATTAATGTTACATTTTAATTAATTATTCATTACTTTAATTGCTATTATTTATATTGTTTTATGAGTTTAATTGACATTTGTTCGTAGGAAGCAGCCGGGAAGCTAGTCCAAGAGTCCCCAGCCGATCACCAGAAAGATTATGATGTACTCAATCTTTTAATACCCGAATTACCCTCCTTCATGTCGTAATATCACTGTTCACCATTGAACATGTTTAAGTTTAACTCCACTTATTGCAGCTCACGCCCGTTGCCAAGAAAGGGCGTTTAAGTCTTTTGGCTTTCAAACTTGGACTTTGATAAAAAAAAAAAAACAAACCAAACTAAAACTCGATCTGAATCTCGAGCCCTCTGCCTCTGTGTATCAAAACAGTTCACTCTTCTCCTCCTTGCACCCTTTACTCTTTTTCTCCATTTCTTATGCAATTCGAACCACAGCAACCGTGTAGACTCACCGAGTCGACTCGACTCCATTTCTTACTCAGATAATTCACTCAGCTCCCAAGTAAAGAGAGATAAAACGAACCCTAGCATTTCGTTGTCCATTTCCTAGATCTGAGTTGGTGAGTGAGGTGTTATATCCGACTCGGGAATGGCTTCTTCGGAAGCCGATTCCCGCATGAGCCAAGTGGTAGCCCCAGCCCTAGAGAAGATCATCAAGAACGCTTCGTGGCGGAAGCACTCGAAACTCGCTCACCAATGCAAATCTCTTCTCGAGAGACTCACTTCTCCGACGAAGTCGCCTGTGTCTCCGTCAGATTCGGAGCCCGACAGCTCGATCCCTGGACCGCTCCACGACGGCGGCCCAGTAGAATATTCCCTCGCTGAATCAGAGACCATCCTCAGCCCTCTGATTAACGCTTGCGCCACTGCCTTCAATAAGATCGTCGATCCAGCCGTTGATTGCATCCAGAAGTTAATCGCCTATGGCTACCTACGTGGCGAAGCGGACCCCACCGGAGGCCCTGAGGCTCAGCTCTTATCCAAATTGATTGAATCCGTCTGTAAATGCCACGATTTAGGCGACGATGCCGTTGAATTATTGGTTTTGAAAACGCTTTTGTCCGCGGTAACTTCCATCTCACTGCGAATTCACGGTGACTGTTTGTTGCAAATTGTGAGGACTTGCTATGATATTTACTTAGGGAGTAAAAATGTGGTAAATCAAACAACGGCAAAAGCCTCTTTGATTCAAATGTTAGTGATTGTTTTTAGGAGAATGGAGGCTGATTCATCAACAGTCCCAATTCAGCCTATTGTAGTGGCTGAATTGATGGAGCCGGTTGAGAAATCAGATGCTGATGGATCAATGACTCAGTTTGTTCAAGGGTTTATAACTAAGATTATGCAGGACATTGATGGAGTGTTGAATCCAGTGGCGCCAAGTAAGGTTTCTTTAGGTGGCCATGATGGTGCATTTGAAACAACCACTGTTGAAACCACGAATCCGGCTGATTTGCTGGATTCGACTGATAAGGATATGTTGGATGCGAAATATTGGGAGATTAGCATGTATAAGACAGCACTGGAAGGGAGGAAAGGAGAGTTGGCAGATGGGGAAGTAGAGAGAGATGATGATTTGGAGGTTCAGATTGGGAATAAGTTGAGAAGGGATGCGTTTTTGGTGTTTAGAGCACTTTGCAAGTTGTCAATGAAGACACCGCCTAAAGAGGCTTTGGCAGATCCCCAGTTGATGAGAGGGAAGATTGTGGCACTTGAGTTGTTGAAGATTTTGTTGGAGAATGCTGGAGCTGTTTTCAGAACAAGTGAAAGGTATCTTAGTGTTTCCTTTTTGCACATATTTCTCTGATTTTATTTGATTATTCTAATTTGCATTTTGAAAAGTTCCTTCAGGTTAGGGCTTTAATTGTTCATTTGCTTTACTTTGTGTTCATGGAAAATGTGATATGTAACTTTTGATATGCCCTCTTAATATTAGTTTGCTACATATGTAGGCATTTAGTATGCACTAGAGGATAAATATGTGCTGGCTATAGGTTACATCCTGAAACAATAGTAAGGTGTAGGCACTTAGGTAGTGATCTTGGAGGATTGGCAAAAACATAATAGCATTTTAAAACATCTGAGGTGGCTTCTACTGAGAAGGTGACATTGAAGTAAATCTCAGTGGTGTAGAATTTCACTGGATATTTTAAACCCTCTTGTGAGGTAATCTTTGTGGGCATGGACCCTTGAACATTTGGCAAATTGCTCTGGGTGTTTTATTGATGTGTCTTTTTATTCACCAACTTAGTTCCCTCACCTCTGTTTACTTTGAAAAGTTGTGGTGTATTTGCCTGTTGGCAGTTTTTCAGTTACATTTTTGTTTGCATTTGTATTGCAGCAGCACCTTTAGTTCTTGATTCCTGTGGAAGATTTAATTTTATTTTTATGCTGAGATTGCTTTTATTTATTTTTATTTTTATTTTTGAATGATAAATTCCATGCCTTAACATGTGGGGAGAGTACATATAATGTTTTTAATTTCCTTGATTGAAAATGACATAATATTTTATTGCTTATTACACATTTCAGTTTTTTGTTTGCTCAGCACCTGTCCTGATATTGAAATTTTCTTCTTGTGGATATGCTTGTGGTGGTACAGGTTTTTAGGTGCCATAAAGCAATACTTGTGTCTGTCACTATTGAAAAACAGTGCTTCTACTCTTATGATTGTTTTCCAGCTTTCTTGCTCCATTTTTATTAGTCTGGTGTCAAGGTTTCGAGCTGGACTGAAAGCAGAGATTGGAGTATTTTTTCCTATGATTGTTCTCCGGGTCTTGGAAAATGTTGCTCAACCTAATTTTCAGCAAAAGATGATAGTTCTTCGTTTTCTCGACAAGCTTTGTGTTGATTCACAGATCTTGGTAGATATCTTTATCAACTATGATTGTGATGTCAATTCGTCAAACATATTTGAGAGGTAATGTTCTGTACTCTTATTATGTTATCAACAATAACACCATATTTTTTTGGTAGAAGTTAATAACTTTTGCATATTTCTCATTTTGTCATTATGGTTCTTTCCAGAATGGTCAATGGACTTCTGAAAACAGCTCAAGGTGTTCCTCCTGGCACAGCTACAACACTGTTGCCACCCCAGGAAGCAACCATGAAACTTGAAGCTATGAAGTGTTTAGTGGCTATTTTAAAATCAATGGGAGACTGGATGAACAAACAGTTGCGTATTCCAGATTCTCATTCTACCAAGAGATTTGAAGTAGTTGAGAATAGTCCTGATCCTGGAAATGTCCTCATGGCAAATGGGAATGGGGATGAGCCTGTTGAAGGATCAGATTCTCATTCTGAAGCCTCTAGTGAAGCGTCTGATGTTTTGACAATTGAGCAACGTCGAGCTTACAAGCTTGAACTTCAGGTATGTTACATAGATGATGTATGGTAAACTGGTCTAACTTTGTCATCATTTAGCTGATCATCATTCATGACATCCAATTTAAAATTTGTGGCAGGAAGGTATATCTCTTTTTAATCGGAAACCTAAGAAAGGGATTGAATTTCTAATTAAAGCAAATAAGGTTGGTGACTCCCCCGAGGAGATAGCTGCTTTTCTAAAAAATGCTTCTGGTCTGAACAAAACATTGATTGGTGATTATCTTGGAGAAAGGGAGGATTTATCACTTAAAGTGATGCATGCCTATGTTGACTCCTTTGACTTTCAAGGCATGGAGTTTGATGAGGCAATCCGAGCCTTTTTGCAAGGTTTTAGATTGCCTGGTGAGGCACAAAAGATTGATCGAATCATGGAAAAGTTTGCTGAACGGTACTGCAAATGTAACCCGAAGGCTTTCATCAGTGCTGATACAGCTTATGTTCTTGCTTACTCTGTCATAATGCTCAATACCGATGCTCATAACCCTATGGTCAAGAACAAGGTGCATATATATTCTCTATCTGATTCTATTGACATTTAGTGCAAGAATATTGATGAAGTTCCCCCTTTTCCTAAATTGAAATATGCAGATGTCAGCTGATGATTTCATAAGAAACAATCGTGGCATAGATGATGGAAAAGATTTGCCAGAAGAGTACTTGAGATCATTATTTGAACGGATATCAAGAAATGAGATCAAAATGAAAGAAGATGATTTGTCTGTGCAACAGAAGCAGTCAGTGAACTCCAAAATATTAGGTTTGGACAGTATCTTGAATATTGTAATACGTAAGCGTGATGAAGACCAGCATATGGAGACCAGTGATGATCTTATCAGGCACATGCAAGAACAATTTAAAGAGAAAGCTCGCAAATCTGAGTAAGATCAACTGGTTTTTAAGCTTTTATATTGATGCTCTACTAACCCATCCTATCTTTGTCTCTAGAATTGGCTGAAATTTTGATGGTATTTTCATTCAATATTTTAATGGTTTAAGCTTCATTAATGTGTTGAGATGTTACAAGTATTATATTCTATTCTAATTTAGATATTTTTCACTTTAACCTTGTGGTACTTTAATGGGATTTCTCTCTTCTCTTCCCCCCCCCCCCCCCCTCCCCAGTTAGCAACACATTTCCTGAAATGTGGCATTTCCTGTTTGAAGAAGAAACTTTGTTTTTGATAACCCCTTGATTTCCATTCTATTGGCAATATGTAGGTCAGTTTATTATGCAGCCACAGATGTGGTGATTCTCAGATTCATGGTTGAGGTATGCTGGGCTCCTATGTTGGCTGCCTTCAGTGTGCCTCTTGACCAAAGTGATGATGAAGTAGTGATAGCATTGTGTCTTGAAGGCTTCCGTTATGCAATCCATGTGACTGCTGTGATGTCCATGAAGACTCATAGAGATGCTTTTGTGACTTCATTAGCAAAGTTTACTTCGCTGCACTCTCCTGCAGATATCAAGCAGAAAAATATAGATGCAATCAAGGTTGGTAATTTGCTCATCTGCCCTGAATATGTTGTTAGTAATCTTTTTTTATTCGTATTCTAAAAAAGTCTATATTGTTTTAATTTGTGTGATTTTTTCTTTTTTATTATACCCCTTTCTAATGCTTGTAATCTGGCAAACTATGTGACGCAGTATATTCACATCAGTAAGAACACTTTATTTTGTTTTAGCCATTGCTGATATTCATTGTAACCTTTGGTATAGAGATGAAAATGAATGGTTGGCTAGCCCAAACTGAATGCAATTATTCTTCATGTATTAAATGAAGTTATTCTTTGAATAGAGAATTTAAGAAGTGGCCTTAATGCACTCGTTAACGAGATCCATTTACTTTAAAATTTCTGAACAGTTTATTTTTGAACTCTAAGCAAACTTCCATTTGCTTGTGGATCTAACATGGAATTTGCTATTTACATTGTTAATAGGCAATAGTTACAATTGCAGATGAAGATGGAAATTATTTACAAGAAGCTTGGGAGCATATTTTGACATGTGTGTCCCGGTTTGAGCATTTACATCTCTTGGGAGAGGGTGCTCCTCCAGATGCCACTTTCTTTGCTTTTCCTCAGAATGAGTCAGAAAAATCTAAGCAAGCTAAGTCAGCTGTCCTTCCTGTTTTAAAGAAGAAGGGACCAGGAAGAATTCAGTATGCTGCTGCTGCTGTGATGAGGGGCTCATATGATAGTGCTGGTATTGGAGGCAATACTGCTGGGGCAGTCACATCTGAACAGATGAACAATTTAGTCTCTAATCTCAACATGTTAGAGCAAGTTGGAAGCTCTGAAATGAATCGTATATTCACACGTAGTCAAAAATTGAATAGTGAGGCTATCATAGATTTTGTTAAGGCTTTATGCAAGGTGTCCATGGAGGAGTTGCGATCTACATCTGATCCTCGGGTTTTTAGCCTTACAAAGATTGTTGAGATTGCGTAAGAATCATTCCACTTCTCTTTCTTTGGTGTACTTAGTGCAGTATATTTGTGTATAGTTTCTAACTGTAAATTTTGTGATCAATTGACAGGCACTATAACATGAACCGGATCAGGCTTGTATGGTCAAGCATCTGGCTTGTACTCTCTGATTTCTTTGTGACCATTGGCTGTTCTGAAAACCTGTCAATTGCAATTTTTGCTATGGACTCTTTACGGCAGCTATCGATGAAATTTTTGGAGCGAGAAGAGTTGGCTAATTACAATTTTCAGAATGAATTTATGAAGCCTTTTGTCATTGTTATGCGTAAGAGTAGTGCTGTTGAAATCCGAGAATTAATCATCAGATGTGTCTCACAGATGGTATTATCTCGTGTCAATCATGTCAAATCAGGGTGGAAGAGCATGTTCATGGTATTGAATTTTTAATAACTATCATATTGATCCCCTAGCTTTTGACACCTTAATCTTTGATCAATTTATTACTGAACTGATAAATCTTTTTCAGGTTTTCACTACTGCAGCTTATGACGATCACAAAAACATTGTACTGTTAGCCTTTGAAATAATGGAGAAGATTATTCGAGACTATTTCCCATACATTACTGAAACTGAAACAACCACATTCACAGATTGTGTGAACTGCTTAATTGCATTCACCAATAGTAGATTCAACAAAGACATCAGCCTCAATGCAATTGCTTTTCTACGTTTCTGTGCCACGAAACTTGCAGAAGGGGATCTTGGCTCTTCATCAAAGAGTAAGGATAAGGAATCTGGGAAGATTTCTCCGTCTTCACCCCACAAGGGAAAAGATGGAAGACAAGATAATGGAGAGCTAATGGATAAGGATGGTCATCTCTATTTCTGGTTTCCTTTGTTGGCTGGTAAGGAAAAATGAACTAGTTGTTTTAATGTTACAAGGCATTTGGATTTGCTTGAGTTTTTTATCTTCAAACTTTAGAAATGCATTCTGTTCTAAACCTACATCACATTTTGCTGTGCAGGTTTATCAGAACTTAGCTTTGACCCTAGGCCAGAAATTAGGAAGAGTGCTTTGCAAGTGCTGTTTGAAACTTTGCGCAACCATGGTCACCTCTTCTCACTGCCTTTGTGGGAAAGGGTGTTCGAATCTGTCCTTTTTCCAATATTTGACTATGTGCGTCATGCTATTGATCCATCAGGTGGTGACTCACCTGAGCAGGGAATTGTTAATGATGTGGGTGAACTCGATCAAGATGCATGGCTCTATGAGACATGTACATTGGCACTCCAATTAGTTGTAGATCTTTTTGTGAATTTTTATAATACTGTCAATCCACTTTTGAGAAAGGTTCTCTCTTTACTTGTAAGTTTCATCAAGCGTCCCCACCAAAGCCTAGCTGGTATTGGTATTGCTGCATTTGTCCGTTTGATGAGCAATGCGGGTGATCTTTTTTCTGAGGAAAAGTGGCTGGAAGTAGTTTCTTCTTTAAAAGAAGCAGCTAATGCAACACTTCCTGATTTTTCCTACATTGTTAGTGGAGATAGCATGGTTGGAAGCAATGAACATGCTTTGAACGGCGAAAGTAATGAGGTGTCTGCTGGTTCTGACACACCTCATGATGATTCAGAGAGCCTGAGAACACAGCGTCTTTATGCTTCTTTATCTGATGCTAAGTGCCGAGCTGCTGTTCAGCTTTTATTGATACAGGTAGACTTTTCATCTTAATTTTGAATAATGATTAGAAAACCTTTTCTCATATCATAAACTAGTAAAGAAATAGAATGGAAATACAGTCTTTCAGTTCTTTGTTTCTTTAATTAATTTAATATCATTTTGGAGTTGAGGGAGGGTTCAGACTTGCAAAAGGTATTGCTAATGCTTAATGGCATTTGTGATATAAACAATAAGCCTTTGGGCACTTGTCTCTTCTAGTGCTTTTTGACACCTCTGGACTTAGACGAGTTTTTTCAGGGTCAGTAAAAATGGATGTGCTGGGAATAGTATTTGTCTTTCTTTCTTTGAAATTTTTAAAATTAGAGTGCTAAGTTATTGTGTAAAGATATTTGAAACTGTCTGAATTTAAATCTTTTTAGTCCTTTTAAGACAATTTGCTGTTGGAATTAATTTATGGGTGTATCCTATGCTGATGGAAAGTGAAGTAGTGCAACTATGGATTGCTTTCCATATCTTAGACTATGGCTTTGGATCTAGTATGATTTGTCTGATTTAACTTCCTGGAGTTAAGTCCTCCTCCCAAGCGTTTGGACTTTATAAAGGTTTAATGAAATTGTCAGAGTTATAGAACGTAGGCTGATTTTTCTGAAGATTGTATTTAAAATTGCAAATTTTCAAAATTAGCAAGTATTAATTGACCCTACATTTTTTCATTTCCTTTATATTTGCCCGAATATCTAACTAAAAAATATGTTTATTTTGAGTTTGAAATGGTCTAATTCGACTCTTGGGTGTGATTTTGCTGTTCTTATTTTCTTGACAGGCGGTGATGGAAATTTATAACATGTATCGAACTCACCTTTCAGCTAAGAACACCTTAGTCCTCTTTGATGCTATGCATGATGTTGCATCCCATGCTCACAGGATCAACAACAATACTACACTACGTTCCAAGCTTCAAGAGTTTGGTCCCATGACCCAAATGCAGGATCCTCCACTATTACGTCTGGAGAATGAGTCGTATCAATTTTGCCTAACTTTCTTGCAGAATCTGATATTGGATAGGCCTCCTAGGTATGAGGAGGATGAAGTTGAGTCACATCTTGTTGATCTTTGCCGGGAGGTGTTACTGTTTTATTTGGAAACTGCTCGCTCTGGACAGACTTCTGAAACATCTCTCAATGGGCAAACCCAATGGTTGGTTCCTTTAGGTTCTGGAAAACGAAGGGAATTGGCTGCCCGTGCACCTCTTATTGTGGCTACTCTCCAGGCCATTTGTAGCTTGGGAGACACTTTGTTCGAGAAGAACTTACCTCTGTTCTTCCCACTTCTTTCAAGCTTGATAAGTTGTGAGCATGGTTCGAATGAGGTCCAGGTAGCTCTCAGTGATATGCTGAGCTCCTCTGTGGGTCCCGTTTTGCTTCGATCATGTTGATCTTGGCGAAATATGGACTCTGTTTTGGATGTATGATATATATGTTTCTCTTTTCCTCTTATCTAACTCCATAGTTTTCCATTTTCTTCTTTAGTTTATAATAATTGTTTACCGGAAGTATAGTTTTCAGTGTATGAAGAGTTAGAGTTGGTTTTGAATTGGCTAGTGCTTCTGAACATGCTGTAGTTTATGTGAGAGAACAGCCACTCTCTTCAGAATTTTATAGATATCATCATCGGGGGAATTTTGTGTTGTATGGTAGTCAAAAAATAATTTTTTTTCCTGTCAAATGAGTTTCAGAACATGATTTTTTCTGTAAGAAAATTATCTTATTAAATACGTGAGATTGAAGACCTCCTCTTGTTGTATAGAAACTTCAATTCAATTTTGAGGTTGGTAGCCCCGAAAGTTCAGAAAGCAATTGGACAGTTTCTGCCTTTCCAGGCAACTCCTATCTTGAATGTGGGAGACAGGTAAAAAAGATGATTTCTGTTTAACTTAAACTTTCTAGATTTTATCTTTGGACAGATAGAGACTAGGAAAAGGAAATGTACTTTTAGAAAAATGTTGTCGTCCGTTGTTGGTACTAGGGAACAGAATTAGGAGTTCTGTTTCGGAACCAATGATCCCAGCTTCTTTACAAATCGAACAAACAAAATTTCTCCAAGATTGATTGCCTACTGTTGTGTAGAAACTAGGGGTAATCTGAGCTTTGTCTTTGCTTTATTTGGGATTAGTGAAATCCCAAATCATCAAGAAAAGAGAGAAACAGCGGTTACCATTATTCCTCCTCACCAAATGGATTCGAGTTTTGGGACACAAACGGGAACTCATAACAGCCTGCCTTCCAAAAAAGAACTGGAGCCAATCGCTCCCCTTGCTGCGGAGGCCACGACGTGTAAAAACAAACACAAGGGTAGTTGAAAAAGAAATATGCCGGCCCCTTTCGGTTGTGCTATATTATGAATTCAGCTGGCATCCACCAGACAAGACTTGATCAACTCAACGTTAAAAGGAGACTGTCATAATCCTTGATCCTCCATCCATGCCCTTGCTCTCTATCGAATTTTCAAGATAAAAGGCAAAGAGATTATCCTTTCCAGAAGGGGATCATTTGGTCTTTGTGCATGGTATTGTACCCCATAAAATGATTGCTATGTGACAAATTACTAAGCTTCTTGAAAACAGCCATAACTTTCAGCTCCAACATAACTTGCCTTTCATTTTTTACCAGTTATTTTCTTTGTTTCTCTCTTTGGATTATGCTAAGTTCTTGCAAAGCCTGTTGGATCTCTCTGTACAAGAGAGCGAAACTGTTTCTTCATGTCAAACGATGCAAGAGAAGAAACCTTCGCAGGTTGTCGTCAAGTTTTGATTTGACAACATCGTCATTTGGGGCCATGGAACTGTCTGGTCAGTTTAGACAAGTATTCAAAGTCATCGACGCAAATGGGGATGGGAAGATATCTTCCTTAGAGCTCCGTGAAGTGCTTTTGTGCCTTGGACATGAAAAGTCTACAGCCTTCAAAGCAGCTGAAGGAATGATCAGAGAAATGGATTTCAATGGAGATGGTTTCATCGACCTGGATGAGTTTATGCATGCAGTTAACACGGAAGGAGCAATCTGTAGCAATAGCGAGGAAGATTACCTCATGGATGCTTTTCACATCTTTGATACTGACAAGAACGGGTTAATCTCTGCCAAAGAGTTGAGTAAGGTTCTGATTAGCCTTGGATTCAGAAAGTGTAGCCTTCAAGAGTGCAAACGCATGATCAGAGGTGTTGATAAGGATGGAGATGGGTTTGTGGACTTCAAAGAATTTCGATCAATGATGGCCGCAGGTACAACTTGAAGCTGGAGAAAAGTCAATAAAGCTTAATCATGAATATTCTCCAGGTACCCATAATTCTTTTTCTTTAATGTTCTGTCTAGAACTACAACCTTATCATTCGAAGCTTGGTCTAAATGTAATGAGTTGAAAGTACAGCTCTGTAATTTAGCTTTAGTCCCTGATAGAGCTTTCTATAACACCATAGCCATATGATTAAAGCAGAATTGAAGCAGATTGTGTGAGCAATGGGGCAGAATTTAAACTGAAGTAGACCCTTAAGTTCCAAGTTTGTAAGAAGTTTTTTTGGATTGTTCCTTCTACCGGTATCAATGCTGGTCCCTGTCTTCCGTCCTTTCTGTCATCCTCACATCCACATCGACGCCCACACTGCTCACAAGAAGCCTAAGACAAGTTTTTGGGTATGGGTCCTCCATCCTTTGTCTCGTCCATACATAGCCTCTTCGGAAGTTTTGTCATTGGGTTAATTTTCAAAGCTACATTGCACAGTAGCAATGCCACCAGAAACAGCAGCTTTTGTGACAACCCCAAGAATTCTTGACACTATCATTGGCAAAAATACAAAGACATGAGTTTGAAATGTTCACGTTTTCTATCTCCATTTGTTAATATATGATTGGTTTTCTCATCACCCCACTTTCGCTTTCCTTGCTAAGCTCATAAACAGTTGGAAATTGGAACCTTCTTCTATTAACCAAATTCAGCATCTTATCCATTCCAATTCAAAAATGCCGACTAGATATTTTTGCATGAATGTTGCTTGTGGATGAAACCTCTGAATTTGGAGCTCATCGCTTGATCTATATATCCCATGCTGTAGGCCTGACTCGAAGCACCTTTTCTAGCTCTTGAGCAAGGGTCAGATGCCATTAACCCAATCCAATTGAGCCAAGCGCCAGACTCCATAAGCCCAAAAGGGTATTAAGACAGAGATAGGACTCAGCAACACTTCTAAGTCTGAGCTCGATTGATTTGGTTACAAAATAAAATTTTGTAAGAAGTGCTTTTTTGACATAGGTTTTGCAATTACAGAGCCAAAAAGTTTATTCCTAGTTGTAGCTCATAACCAACTAGGCCTAGCCTTAAAGCCTAAAATGAACATTTGGGCTAAACCGGCCTAGCCTTGAGTAATTATACATTTCAATGCTTAACTAATTAAGTATTTCTGCTAAAAACCATAAGATCCCTTGCAGACTTTGCTGCCAATTAATTTTGCTCTCCCCCCTGAAGTCTTGTTCAAACCCAAGGTACACACTTGAGACGTTGGGCATTGTTTTGAGAACATTAGGCAAAAGCCCTCTTTTTGGGTAGATTTGCTACCTTAAAATATCCCATCATTTCAGTGTCCTCCAAGCTGGTTTCAACCCATATTTTAATGAGTTGTCGAAAGCCATGGCACGAAAACTGTACTTTTTCTCTACTGTTTTAGCAATAGCCATGTTGAAAGCAATCATGCTGTTTCTCTTTTGTTTAAATATTCAGTTTCCTTGTCAAACAGCGATAGAATGCAAAAGAAATGCTCTCTCTATAGCCTTTTAAGAATGCAAAAGACAGCAGAAAAAAAAAAAAGGTGACTTCTCTCAAAGTTATCATTATACTTTGTCGTTGGAGAGACAATTTTTCTCTTAGCGTGAGCATCACACATCAATGTGCATGTTATAACCATCTTTTTCTTAATATTAAAACTACATTTTTCCAAGTGCCCATCTACCAAAATTGTTCCAATCGAAATCAAAATATTACTTGCAGAAGGTTCCTAACAATAATCAGCACTCCCCTATATGTTGGAACCAAATTTTATATAAGAATCCCGACCCCCCTCTCAGTTGTACTTCGTTGCCTTATAAAAGAGTTGATTTTCTAGGTATGGATAATGTTTTTATTACCATTTTAGTGATTTAAAAAGGCTCACTTGCAAACCTATTGTCCTGTAAATTAATCAAAAGGAACTTCAGATACCTTGTCCTAGCACAAATTATTAAGACCAAAAAGGTTTCTAGGATGCTAAAATCATAATTAATTGATTGCCCTACCCATTTTTTATGGGTTCCGAAGGTAGCTAGATCGTCGAAAACTATGTTAAAAAGGTTTGAAAAACTCAAAGATTTAAGATGGAGAAATGGAAAGACAATGAATTCTGAAAAAGGGTCACTTCCAGCCTTGAACAAAAATTTCATTTGAAAATGATTGCTCAAAGAGAAGCAATAGGTTGAAATGAAAAAACCCTGGATTTGGCAATCAATGTGGAAATGAAGCCGTTGACATTATGCTATACCATATGCACTTAGTTATTTGAATTGAAAGAGGTCATACAAGCAGGTGAAGAGATGACAACAATGATTCCAAAACAATCGCCATCAAAATCACATGGCGACCTCAGTTTTGGTCGGCAGATTAGCCCCTAAAAAATTCCCAGTGCTCGATGTGGTTCGATTAATTAACTAAAGAATGAAAGCTTTCAATTGGCCGTCCCATGGAGGACAAAGAAAATGGGTGCAACAATCTCAAGCCACTTTGGCTATAAAGCGGCTTCTTAGAGAGTGAGAACATGCAAACACAAATGCTAGATTCGAAGCAATAGGTGCCCCTCACATGGAAGTGAAAGCCCCCATTTTTTTTTTCTCCCGTTGAGGTGGTCCACTCTCTTGATGGATTAGCTTTACTTAAACAATTGTTAATTTTGGACAAGATAATGGGTTTTGATTTGTTTAATAAAAAGGGGTTTGATTAAAATAGTATTAGTGTTGCATTTAGACCAAAGCTCCATCAGTTTTTCTAAGTTCTTTCATTCGTTTCATCTTCTTTCTAAAGGGAAGACTATGTCTCAATTTTTTGAAGACTTAAACTTCTTCTTCTCTTCACAAGATTCAACTGGTTGGTTCATTTTTTTAAATGAAATTGTCTCCGTAAACTCCGTGAACTCTACGCTGTTTTAGATTTGATAAAATTGACGGTAAAACGATTTCAAATAAATTAATCATAAAACCATTGACATGAAATTACGAATCAATCAAATGTTACCGACAATTTAAAATATAAATCAATCAATTAAAATCCTCAAAGATTGCATCGATTAAATATGCGTCAATGTAATTTTAATATTACATACACACATGTGAAAGTACAATATGAAATGAACTATATATGATTGAAAAATTGATGGAATGAAGAGGTGGTAAAAAGGCTCAGATATCACAAAGAAAAGCTGTTGTTGTTGAACAAAACCTGGGTTTCCTTACCTAGGTGAAGGAGATGATCAAAGGGCACGATGACCGCTTAAGAAAACGATGGTTCGTTTTACTACAACCGTGCAAATTTTCTAGTTTTATATATACAATGATATCTCTTAGTTTGCTGGCTTATATTGATTAAAGGGGGGGACAATGAACCTCATGTTTTTAATATTAAGGTAGTTTTCATTTGTTGGGTTGTTTGTAAGAGAGAGAGAGAGAGAAGGGTTTGGCTAAACTCGATGAGAGGGACGAAAGTAACGTGAAGACGAGGATAAGGCGGACCGGTCATTCCGGAAAGGACCCATTCCCATTTAGATTCTCCTTCATCCAATCACCAAACCTTTTAATTTTGTTCCTATAAATTAATTATTTTGTATATAAAATAGCTTAATTTAAATCCTCACGAACATGATAAGCTAAAGGGATTAATTAGAGTGAGTTTTGACTTCTTTCCTTGCACCCAATGAATTAATTTACTAGCTATAGCTATAAATCTATGTGTGGCAATATCAAAATTTCAAATGAGTACGGGTATAGCTTGAAGATTCAATTCCCGGCCTGTCAAATCATAGTAAAAGCTATTTAAAACAATGTATATATAAAACTATGAATATTTATTTGTTAACATTTTGAATATTTAAATTTTTTTATAGCGAGATGATAACATTTGTTTATTAATAATGTATTGAATTTATATATATACACAAGTAGGGAGAGTTGTTTTTATACTTTGTAATGTTATATATATTCATATCCAAAATCTCATTGGATTCTTTCTTGCTACTTATCCTCTTTGTTCCTTTTACCTCCAAATTCAATGCTTGGTCTTGAGATCAAGACTTGTTCTATAATGAAGAGTTCAAGACTCGTTTAATCTCTCTGAATCTCCCAATCCAATACTTATTTTAAATAAGCAAAATTAAAGAAATAATTTATTAATATGTGAGCAAAATTCCAGCTTATGATATGTCAATAAAAGACCTTTTAGCAGTAGATACCAACTAATAGTAGTATAGCACATGTGATTTATTCCAATATCCAAGTGCGGCTTGGATAAGATTAGACATAACTAAGCTTTTATTAAATCAGAATTATTCAAGGATACTTCTAATCTATTACTGCAACGATAATGAAAACCTTTTCCTAATTTATCATCCAAGTGACCATAAATAAATGTGTCAAGGACTCCGTTCCACGGAAAAAGTAAGACAAGCTTGTAAAGTAGAGTGACATTAATCATCAAAACCATGGTTTTAGATTATCCAGTTAGTCTTGGAACCAGACAGGTTCTGTTGGAACGAAACATGGCAAAAGAGAAATTGGAAAACCCGACAGAAGAGCATCAAATGGGTTCATAGGATTTAGGGTGTGGGCTATGTAGGATGTAAGTGAGTAGAGTCTTAGAATACGGGTGTGGCGTAGGGACAAAGAAACACCTAATATCTCTTCACATTAGCCATAAATACAGACACCTGCTTCTTATTGGACCCGAGTAGAGCGAATGGAAGGACCGCCTGTGCAGCTACCTATTTTTTAATTTTTTTGGTTTTGGTTTTGGTTTTGGGGTGATTCATTTGCAATTCTCTTTTCTGAGGGTGTGAGTTGTGGGAGTCAGTCTTTGTTGGTGGCATCTGGGCATTGTCAGCGCCTCCCACGCTAGCTATCTCTCCTCTTTCATCTCATTCACGCCCACACGCCCACACGCCCTAGTTTCTGATTCAACATACAGCACCATTGACGATGCAGTCAAATCCCATTGTCGATTTCAAATGCTTGATTTGTTTCCACTCCTAAACACCCTCCCTAGCTACCCTTGTCGATTTCTTTACCTAGAGCTACCCTCTTCTTTGCAAGTTTCATTCTACTTTCTTACCTGCCACCACAACTGATATTAGGATTTACATTTATTTTTACATTATTATGATTAAAAAAGTGATTTAAACAGCCCCTTATTTCATTCTTACTATAATTTCACTGATTAAACAGAAAATATGAATGCCTTTTTTTTTGAAAAAAAAAACAGCACATATGAAATTTGTAATTAAATAGTAACATTCATAATAATAATACTCCTCAAGAGAGTATTTTTTTTTAACTAAATAGATATATTGAAATGAATAACAATACAAAATTTGATCAACAATTAAACTGCTCATACTTCTGAAGCCCTGACATCAAATTACCGTATAAGTATTCACCGGTTGGTACACAATAGTAGCTGAAGTACCTAAAAACATGTAAATTATAGAATACGTATAATACTAAGTTTGACTTCAGTTTATCAGTAAATAATTTCAAAAATCAACACATTTAATCAGCACTAGGTCACGAACATTTTAATTCTAATCATCCCGTTGTCCTATTAGTGAAGGGTAGTCCATTATTGATTCCCTGGGTGTTTAAACGGTCCAAAAATAAGAGATTAAGCACCTTATTCTTTGCTAATTACATAATGAAAATTCATTCTATTCTCATCACCATTAGGTTTTATTTGTTATTTAACTATAGCTTCACCAATTGAATCAACATGGAATCAATTTAGTTGATGAGGCATCGTCATCAGTAAAATTACACTATATATATATATAAGGACGAAAATTTTGTAACAAGTGACAATATTTTCAGTGAAGTGATGTAGGAAAGGACCACTTACCAAGTGATCATCATCTTCTTATTCTAAATGAAATTAAACAGTAGAATATTAGAATAAAATATCATGCCAATTTCGTGCTTGACTTAATTTTCCATGGCTAATTCCACTACTTGTTGGCAATATGGCAGGATAAGTCAAAATGAGTACGTCAAGATCTAAAAAGGTTTGAAAGAACCCTTTGTGTGACAAATATGTTCCAACTTATTTTTATTAATTTTGGTTGCATTATTAGATTCATTTCAATTTAATTGAAAATCATCGATAAGCATGTGACACGTAAGTTTATTAATTACTTATATGAAGTAGAAAATTATTCAATTCGATATTCACTCGATCAATTAATAAACAAATCAACTAGTAAATTTCTTTTTTTTTTGTTCAAAATAATTCTCAAATTCACTCACATAATCAATATAATCCATTTATTTACTTAGGGTTGTTGAGATACAATTTTCAACAAAAAGAGATGAAATCCAATGATTCAAAGTTTAATAACTTTCCAAGATTGCATGTGGGAATACAGCAGAGAGGGAAACGTGAATGTTGAAGCATTGGATCACTTCGCTTCAGCTGCAAGGCTACAGTGCTTTCCTTGCATAATGGGGTATATATTGTAGAGGAACTGTGCAAGTCTGTGCTTGAATTAAAAGGCAAGGAGAAGGAAGAGGAATGGCAGAAGATAGATATGGTCACCGGGGGAGGTGGGGGGTGGGGGAAGGGAATATTCCACACTGTGAAACCCTTTTCAACCGTGAGGAGGGGAAGGGAAGGGAAGGCATGAGAGTGCGTGTTGGGGTTATGCACGTGCAGCCATGAGTAGGCAGCTTACGTGAAAAAAGCATCGCAACTTGGGGACAAAATCCAACGGTTCCTGACGTCCCTGTTATAAATATTTGCTGACCCCTTCTTTCTCTTCCTTGTTCATACTTTTGTACTGATACTCTCATAAGTCATATCATTACCGTGACTAGCCGAAATCCGAATCAGTTCAATTAATAATGCTAGTGATTCACAGGTACTTTAGCATGAAAATTGTCAATTATATTTGCTTTTATTGCTTAAAAATGACAATAGGTATTCAATCCAATTATATAAGATACGGATACATATACTCTATATTCGGGTTTGTCTATAATCTAACTAGCTATGATGAGGAAGCGGATCAGTTTCCTCCCTCTGGATGACAGAAAATTCAGAGTGAAAGTAATTAAATAGACAGCATGCTTGTTAATTAAATAGCTAGCATATTTAAGATCTCATTGATATAATTCTCTGTTTCCACCACACAAGGAAAAGGTATTGTCGGTTTTAATAGTTCTATTTTTGGTTTTTTTGACAATTGTTGGCCCTTAATAGAAGGTTAATTAAATGTGAGTCAAGTGTGCTTATTTAATATGTAATTAGGGAATAAATGATACTAAGACAAGGATTAATAAAGCTTTAATATGACAAACAGGATATATATGGCAATGGAAAGATGTCATCAAATAGATCTTTTCTTATATGATTTAACTTAATTTATAGACAAGAAGACATGCTACAACTCGATTTAAACTTTAATAGAAGAATCAAACACTAATAAAATACAGATAAAATATGAACATTTCCCTCCAAGTTGGTTTAAGACAGAAGTTGAAAGACAAAAACAAGGTGTGGGACTTGCACCATTTTAGTGATAAGAGAGAGGGAAGAAGAGTTAAACAAAGGGAACTTGGGGTAGGGGGTGGGGGGGGGGGGGGGAGGGGAAGGGTGAGACGTCTAATTTATGTGATGAGAGCAAAAGCCCCAATACAAACATCAACATCAAATTGTAGAGACAAAGGGGCAGAGAGAGGGATCGAGGATAGAAGAAGAGAGAGAGAGAGAGAGACTGATTCATTCCTAGAAACGAGAGTCCCCCTTAAGACACGCCCTGACTCTCCCTGACCCAATTTGTTCGGGTGGGTCCAACTCCAATTTCCCATGACCCACATGCACCACCCCCTCTCCCCATCAATGCCCTCTTTCCTTCCACCAAAATTACCTCATTCCCCACTAGGCAGCCATTCTCTCTCTCTTTCTCTCCTTCAGTTTTAATGACAGTACACTCACTCCTCTCAACAGCAAACCATATTTTTTGTAACGCTAGCTTAGCCTCTTTCAGTTTCTATTTGGGATTTCCCCTCTCTCTCTCTCTCTCCTGTCATTTTCCAACCAGGATAACGCCTCTTTTCACACCACATATTCTCACTTTTCTCTCTCAGAATTGTCCCGAATTATATATTCATGAAGAAGAATCTCTGCAGTTTTTCAATCCTGTAACAAGCCAAGAGTGTTGCATGTAACATTAAACTCTTTCCAGGTCCGGTTTTGTTATATAGTAGTAGTGTTATTCTTGACAATGGACTCTCCTGGAGAACTGCATGGTTATGTTTTTTTTTTCGACTGTTATGTCGGGACAATGAAACAAAGAATCCCATGAAAGAGACCTTATGATGGACAAACATTCTATACTTTTTGGCTTTCATTTCCAAGATTTGTGAAGGCCACAGGGGAGTAGTCTTGTCATCATCATCATCATCGAGCTGTTTCGAGTATGTGGAAGTACACAACTTTTTGGGGACCTGAAGAAAGAATTTTAGTGCTACGAATAGTAGTCAAGGCTTAAGAGAGTGAAAGGGGAAGGCGAAGAAAAGAAGAGAATAGAAGAGAAGACACGAAGAGGAAAGAAAGAAAGAGTCGGAGGCTTTGAGCTAGTAAACTCCAAATGAAGGACAATATGATCCTGTAATGTAGACATTTAAGAGAGAGTGACGCTGACAGAGAGAGAGAAGAGAGAGAGAGAGAGAGAACGTGGGGTGTTGGGGCCCCATGGTGGGGAGAGACAAAAGAGAGAGAAAGGGGGGAGGGCCCACACACCGCCCATGCGCACGCTGTCTTACCAAAACCAAACCCATCATCGATCCGATGCCTTGACCTAACCCTAACCCAACAACACTACACCCCCAGAAAGCACAAAAGGATCCGGTACGCCCCAAACCCAAACCCATAAACCACCTCCCCCCTCTAGCAAAATTTTTTTTGGCTATGTTCTTACCCCTTTTCTTCCTCATTTCCTCCCAAACCCTTAACCAACAACTTATCTTCATACAAGAGAAAGAAAGAGGTCACTTCCAAAAGCTACCTAAGAAAAACAAACTGTCTCAACTCACATGAAGAGTGGAGAGAAGAAAGATGGCTTGATTCAGCTGAAAATTTGGTGGCAGATGCTTCATAGCCCTTCTCTTGCCCTTTTTTGGTGAAACCTGCTGATATTCAACCGGTCAAAACTCAAAATACCCAGCCAAAAAAGAAACCCAAAGCCACAAAGGAAACAACTATCATCCTTCGTTTTCTCTTTCTGCATCTGAATTCACCTGGTTCTTGTATGTGTTAGCTAATTGTTAATTAGGTTTGAACTTTGAAGGGAAGAAAAGAAATGGACCCAGTAACAGCTCATGGACGCCCTCTTCCTCCTCCTTTCCTCACAAGAGATCTTCATCTAAATCCACACCATCAATTTCAACATCACCACCAACAAGAAAACTCTGAAGAGGAACAGAACCGTGGCCAGAAACGAGATCGAGAAGAAACGGCCACCACCACGACGGCCACTGCCACTACCGACACAAGTGAAGGCAAAGAACTAGCCATAATCCCTGGAACGGAAGGTGAAATCACGAGAAGACCACGAGGCAGACCCTCGGGTTCCAAGAACAAGCCTAAGCCACCGATCATCATAACCCGTGATAGTGCCAATGCCCTCCGATCCCATGTTATGGAAATTGCCAACGGCTGTGATATTATGGAGAGTGTTTCTACTTTTGCTAGACGAAGACAAAGAGGGGTTTGCATTTTGAGTGGGAGCGGAACTGTGACGAACGTAACCTTAAGGCAACCTGGAGCTCCTGGTGCAGTCGTGACTTTACATGGAAGATTCGAAATTTTATCACTTTCTGGGTCATTTTTACCTCCTCCAGCACCACCGGCTGCATCAGGGTTGACCATATATTTAGCCGGTGGTCAAGGTCAGGTAGTTGGAGGAAGCGTGGTGGGTCCACTTGTTGCTTCAGGTCCGGTGGTGATCATGGCAGCTTCTTTTGGTAATGCGGCGTATGAAAGGCTTCCATTGGAGGAAGAGGAGCAGCCGGTGGCGCCGATTCCTGGAAGTGGACCCTTAGGCTCACCTAGTAGCATGGTCGGGCAACAACAACAGCAGCAGCAGCCACCACAGCAGCAGCAACTATTGCAAGATCCCAACGGATCGTTTGTTCAAGGGTTGCCACCAAATCTTCTAAACTCAGTCCAATTGCCAGCTGAGGCCTACTGGGGCACAGGTCGTCCCCCTTATTAACAAAAACAGACAGTTTCGGGTTCTTTTTTCTTTTTTTATTTCTCCTTAATTTTTCCCTTTTCACCTCTTGTTAGTTTGACCTTTTGATCGCCTTTCATTCTTCTTCTTTTATAAGATAGCAGTTTCATGTTTTAATTAAGTCTTAAATTTGTTGATCATGGGATTCATCTGGCTTTGATTTGAAGAAGGATGTACAAATTTCATGGATTTCTCTCTGATGTGATTTTCTCTTTTCCTAGTATTTTTATAAGAATAGCCTTTTTCCAATTGTCCTCATTATAGTAGCTTAACGATGAAGAAGCTCCAGTTGAGGGCTCTCTCTCTCCATTCCTTTTCACCTTGTCTGATGAGAATTGTTCTTCCGACAAATAAAAAAAAAACCACCTTTTTATTAGGGTTCCTTTTCTGGTGCATAATATACTTTTAAGTTTCAGATTCTGTTACACCATCCAAATCCTTAAATAATACTACTAGAATAAAATTCTATCAGTTTATGTGGTGCAATTCTCATTAATACTATACTCTATACAACATAATGTATTTTTTCTTCCTTGCTTTAGCAGTTACCTTCTTCCACTCTAAACACAAACTACTACTACTACTACTGATTATAGAACTGATTTATTAGTATTAATTAATTAAGGGTTTTTATTTTTACATTATGATGGAAGAAATTCTAATATTTGGATGAATATGGACATGAAAATATATGGTTTATTTAATCTAGTGGCTGTTTGAAGGTTGGTCGGGGGGGAGATGGCAAATCATGACTAGAAGAAAGCAAGGTGATGGGAGGTTATGGGCTTAGGGTTTTGCTGTCTTTTTTCTTTGTAAGTATCTTTTTTTTTTTCTCTTTCTGACTGCCTAGGGTTCATTATGGAATCAGAGATGAACATTGGGTACTGGGTTACACGTGCGCTGCTCTGTTAAAAAAAAAAAAGCTCCTTCTCGAGGTGACCATTTTACATACGGATAACCAGGACAAACTGATCTCAAGCGTTAAAGTTTTCCCTTCTCTCCCTCTCTCTCTCTCTCTCTCTCTCTCTTCTTCTTNATTTCCTTCTCCTCCTCTCTCTCTCTCTCTCTCTCTCTTTCTCTTGAAAAAAACTGTCACTGCCACCATACAAGCAAAAGGGGTAGGAGGTAAGTTCTTTGCTTATGCAAAGCAAAGAGTTTGTCTTGATTCTGTAATGGATATACTTTCTTAGAGCTATGCTTTCTTAGAGCTTTTAAACCCTAGCTCTCTCTGCAAGTTCTCCAACCTGAAACTTCACCAGTTCCTCCTTGGGTTCTTTTATATCTTTTAGACTTCCCCATTTCTTCTCATTATCAGAGGTCATCATCATCAGTTGCATTGCATGTACGATATATTTATCTATAAATAATTTTCTGAGAGTTCTCTTGCAGTTCTAATTTTTCTTAATCTGAATATTTGCTAGAGCTCTTAACAATGCATGCATTTTTGTTTCCCACACGCGCATTATGTATCAACCCTGCTTTCTGGGTTTTCTCATTAACCCTAAATTTGATCTTTCACGTATGTTTTTTTCCTAGCTAGCCAACCGATCTTAAATTTGGGTTTTGCTTAATCTTGTAAGACCGATGAAAATTATTCCAGAACATTGGATGGATCTTAAAGCTAGTTATCTTCATCTTTTCAGCTCTTTGAATTCATAAATTAATCGAGATAGAAAACCATTTGACATTTTTTGGTGTCACCCTAGGGGATGATTTTGTTTGCAAAGTTTGCAGAGTACAAGGTTTTTAATCCGAACTGCCAATATAAAATGAATATATCAGCTTGAGAGTTTGTTACAAGTTGGAAGTAATAATTTTGGTGGACCATGTATCTGTCTAATGTGCTTTGAGACAATGCCATTCCGGTTCTTCATGATTAACATCGATCTCTTTGATTCTTTGAACTACACTTCAATGATTATCACTGCATAAAATATTAAGATTCCGTTATTTTTTACCTTCTGCTTTTCCCTTTTTGGTAGCCATATATCTCATGAAACTCAAATAGCAAAGCATAATAATGGCCATTTTGTAGACTAGCCATTAACACATCCATCCATCCATCACCCCACCTTACTGCGAGGTTGAGAAGAGGTAGAGAGGGGTAAGAGATTGGACTTAACCCAATAACAAAAAGGTTTTTTAGTGGTAGGACTAGGATCCCTGCTTTTGCCAAACCATTCACTAATGAGTTGATGTTCAAAAGCAACATTTGGTGAGTCGGGCTTGGGAGGGTATCCCTGCGATTTGACATGTGCTTCATTTGTCATGACATGGAGTTTATCTAATATATATATAGATATGTATATATTATATTGCTAATTTTTTTCTTTTACGACTAAATACGCTGTTTAGAATTTAATGTTGGTTAAAATTTTCATATTAGGATTCATCTTAATATTTCGTTTAAATTAGGATGCTGTTTTATTATCTTATTCATTTAAGAAAAATTAGTAAATTATTATTGATAGAATTAAAAAATTCAAATTTATATTTATTAAAAATTACTTTCATTTAGTAACAGTTAGTTCTAATAACTGTATTTATTAATTTTATCATCTATATTTTCTTTAAATAAAAAAGATCCAAAATTTATATCATAGTTTGAATGAAATAATAGGTTAGTCCTGAAATAAAAACTGATAATTGTCAAACTGTAGAGTAAGCCATATACAATGGACAATGGAGGCTCTCTCCCCCTTAAAAATCTTTCTAAGTTGAGGAATGTCTATCGTTGAGAGAAGAGAATGAACCTAAAACCCATTGAATCACAGCGGCAGAGACCAAAGCCATATACAATTGAAGGGTGGTGGTTGGAGTTTGAGATCAAATTAATGTAAATGTACACATTTCTTTGTATCCTAATGCTGACAAAAGTTCATAAATCATCCCTTAAAGGCAATTGGCAATCTTGTTTATCCATTACCACTTTGGCATTCATTTCTGTTTTAATTAATCAATGCCCTTCCAAATTACATGGCTTGTTCTGGGCTTACCATTCAATCAGTTCTCTTACCTTTCTAACTCTTTCTACCACCTTTTGGCGAAACCTGAGGCCAAAGCGAAAGAGAGAATATCAGACTTGCTCGACAGGAATAACGAACGAAGAATTTCGTTGCTACTATATATAACTCAGTTTCATTATACAAGTAGTGAATACGTAAGGAGTGAATCCCACTTCTATTAGAAAAGCAAATATATGAAGAAAATGAAAATTTGACTCACTCAACTCAATCACCTACAAAATTTTTCTTCAAGGATCCCACCCTTTTCGGTTTTTTCTGCATTTACCTACAGATATGCTAAAAGCTCAATGAAGAAACTAGAAAACATATATTACAAACCCACTGCACATTTCCTTCGAAATAAAAATTGTGCGGAACCAAGTGCCCCCTTGATGATCTTTCAGCTAAGGGTATAAATACTCTCAACCTTAGCCTATACAGTGGCGAGATTTTACGCATATCCCTACATCGAACTTTTGACTAGATCACAACTCTATCCTTAGCCGTCGCATTTCAGCTCGAAATACGGGGCTCGAATTCAAAGTTCGACGAGCAAGACTCCTGATGTCCTCTCGAGAACAGTCCTGTGATATACGAACCAGCTCCCAGAGGGCACCTCCACATATCATGTCCTTTGCATTAACTTCTGAAATTTTAAAAATGAAATCCTTCAAGAAATGTGTCTAACAGAGATTGATCATTTATAATGGAGAAGAAATTCAACTTACCATGCTGCGCCAAATGGCATAGGGCAAGCTCAATGTGTCGCCTAATGGGTGCAGAATCATTATTAGCATTTTGCACAATCCATGGAAGTGCACCATCATCAATAAGAAGTGATCTCCCACTTTTTATACCTGGAGTAGGGCACAAGTAGACATAAGATGATGCTAAACAAGACAAAAGACCTATGTTGACACCATTTTGTGCCAGATGCTATTAAGCTAAATGATCATGAAAGAATATATGGTTTGAAAACATTACACAGCTTAAATCAGGTTCAAACTTCAGAATAAAGCGAGTTATGGTCATATCGAAACACAAATTAACCAATTCCCATCCCCTCCACAAGATAATTAAAAGGAACAATTAACTCCACCAGTCAATTATCACACAATGGCATGCAACAGATTGAAGACTTACCATTAGTAGATGCGCGGGATTCGCATTTTGCAAAATTGGCAATTCCACGTGCAACTTGGGAAAGAACATCTAGATGTCCGCATCTCACCATTCCCAGCAGGGCCTTAATTCCACCTTCAGACCTCAGCTTCGATTGTAGCTTATCTGGAAGAAGCACGAGAGAATGTGTGAGAGGCAGGAAAAGCAGCCCACTTCAAGCCTTCCCAAGAAACAGGATTTAAATTCAAGAACAATTCTATTAAGTGGTTTAACCACTATAAGCATAACTACAATTTATCCTGGAAGCCTAAATGACGAAGCCAAAGGCATGAAAAATCCCTGTGAGATACCGACCATCATGCCTCTTCTTAACTTCAACAGTGTTCATATCATAGATGATGCACTTAATAAATAAATGGAATGGAAGCAGCAAAGTAATGCATGCAATGAACAACCTCACAATGACCAAGAAATTCTTCATGCAGTAGCTTTATTTAAGCACATATCAAGTTATATGATAATAGCAATCAATAATCATACAGATGATTGGAACATGGTGCCAAAATTTCCTTATTGAAATGTTTGTCTTACACATTTGCTAATGATCACCTGATTACCCTTATTACAGTTCATTTCTTTTATATATTTATTTATGGAAGAGTTCCTTCTTTCAGTCACCAAAGGAAAGGTTCTAAAACCATTATAATGTAAGAACCAAAAACTTATTAGAAAGAGTGACGCAAAAGAAAATGCCGTATACCATTGCCACATAGGTTAGCTATAGCTCCAGCAACCATGCGTAGAGTCTGAGGATCCTCAGCATCAGATGCTGTCATAGACAACAAACTGATTCCCCCTTGTACCATTATGAGTTCTTGATTGGCTTCTGCTTTGCCAGAAAGGAAACAATATTAAACCCATGTAGTCGGAACTCAGAACCAATCGGTAGCCAAACCCTTGAGCAATGACACCAATTTAAAGCAAAATTGCTGTACTCAAAACTATATGAAGAATATTAAAGAACAATTACCATTCATCGCAAGATTGGCAATTGCACCTGCTGCTACTCTGTGAACAGTTTCATCCTCATAGCTTCTGAGAAGCATCAGCAAGGAAGTAAGACCACCAGCTTCAACAATCCTTTCCTGGTTTGCTTCTGTTCAGTACATGGAAAGTACACCTCATTACTTACAAAAACAAAAACAAGTCAAACATGTCTCTATGCATAAAAAGACATAAGACAATTTTGTTTATGCATTGATCATCGATAAAGCTTGTCAAACACAGATTTACCTGTGGATAACACTTACAAAAAGCAAATTAACATTACACGAACTGAACTTCTTTGAACAATTACTCCTTTTACAACAGGAGGAACGATGAACCCTCTTCAGACAAAAAAGGGTAGCAATACTAGTTTGGCTAACCAACAGAAGCAGACTGGTGCAGTTGCTAAAGCAACAAACAAGGTAATATGCAGGGGTCTAATGTTTGATTTTTAAAGCTTACATATTGTGATTATTTTCACCCATAATCACTCTGTAACAGGAGAATAAGCAATTAGCACCCAAGGCACTTCTACAACCAATTCTTCCCACAGAAAGACTATACAACGAAAAGATATACAACTAATCCATCAACTCCCCATGCAGGGCACCTTAAGTAACAGCACATGAAATCAAAACTCTTACTCACCTTCAGCTGCTAGGTTGGCCACTACTTTTACGGCATGAATGCGTACATTGGGATCTTCTGACTCAAGCAAAGCCAAGATCTTTTGCAGTCCAACTGGTGAATTGATAGAAGGAACAATAAGAAATACATAAACAACAAAAGTGTTTAAGGGATATTATGACATAAAAACTATTTTACCACCTTGTTCGAATAGTGCAGCAACTGGTGTCTTATGTCCATTTAAAGAGTCCCTAACTTGAGACATGGGAGAATCTAGACCAGTATAAGCATTTCCAGATCCACCTCTTCCAAGACACCTTCTCATCTACATATGTAAAATAAAAATGAAATGGTTAACCAGCATAAATGTGTGCTTGTGTTTGATGCCAATGATGGACAAGAATGCTAAGTCACATAGATAATAATGCATGAAATTGTCACTCAAGCGCTTTGAAGGGAAAAGCTATCACATAGAAGTGTGATTCAGTAATTCTAAGGGAAGTTCAATGCAAGCAGCAAAATGGAAAAAGCCAGGGAGTTGATATTGTGACCAGATACTAGATCATCAGTTGAAAGCTCAAATACTCAACAAGTCAAAATACATATACATCGAGCATCAATTGTATTAATGATAAGTTAATAATGGCATAAAAGCATGCTTAACTTCCACGATTCCAGTACCTGCTCAGCTTCAAAAGTCAGTTGTAACATCTGACTTCTTAGTATTATTATTTCTTCTTCAAGCTTCTTTTTTTGATGACCCTCATCCTCCAGAGCTTTTTGGAGCTTTAATATTTCAGCAGCTCCACCTGCCTAATATACCAAAATAATCCTCATACAACCAATTCCTCATCTAGAAGTCAATAGAAGCTCAGAGAATTTGAGATAAATGTATTCAGTATCCGCATAACAAGCATACCCCTGAATCTGTGCACTGCCGTAATTGACTTTTAAGTTTGTTTACCTCCTCTTCAGCTTCCTTTCTCATATTAATTTCTTTCTCAAGCAGCTTTTTGACCTCAGCAACATCCTCAGCAATGGAAAAACCAGGCCCCTGAAAATTATGATGAAGACAAAAAAGGTTAACACAATACAAACACAAGATGGCCCACAATCCTATGTACAAATAGTAATACCAACTCATTTGCTACAAATAAAGCCTTTGTAGTTTCATCATCATGCAACTAATATGCGTACAACAACAACAACAACAAAAACAGAGTCGTTTACCACTACATTGGATCAGCCATCCGAGTTAACAACAAGAAATTAATATACATTTCAAAAATTGACAAGTAAGATAGATCAAAGCAAGTTTGGGTTCATCATATCTTCCAATAAACTCATGTAAAAGAAAAAAGAAAGAACTTTTAAAATTGCTTTTAAAAATGGCTGAGACAATATGGGACAAAAATCTGATCAATGGACACATGCCCCAGAAAAATTAGAAAGACTAGCTCCAATAATGAGGCATTAATTGCTACTACATTTCTAAACACATGGAACATATGTAATAGTAAAGCTGCAAAAATAACGCAAAAAAATCCTTGATGATGTTAATGAAAATAAATTGCATGCCTGACAGAGAAAATGGGGCCCAAATGGCTAGTCATGAAATAATGTAAAAAATTTGAGATGACACAAGATATGGTCCTTGATGCAGAGTACCTTCCCATTACATTTATCGTTCATGAAGCCATCGCATCCATGCTTTCTTTGATTTTCTATCATCTTTTCCTCAAGCTTCTTAACTGATTCCATATATTCCATCTGGCACTTTAGCCGCTCCTTCTGCAAAAGGAACGCACTAGAAGTTCAGCATCAACATATCATCAACATATCACACTCTCAAGCAAGTAAGTGTTTCAAAACAACTAAAAATAAGAAAACCATGAGGTGAAAGAATCACAAATCTGGAAAATGATGAATTGCTGAACTAACCTCTAACGCATCTGTGAAATCTCTCTCAACCTCAGAAACACGGTTTTGTGCTTCTAAGTTTATTCTTTCAACTTCATCATCAAAAGCTTTCTGTTGCCTTTCATTTTCTGCAATGAGCTTGTCCAGCTGTATTTCGAGCCTTCTAGCCAAGCTCTTATAATCAAACTCTTCCTTTATTCTCAGCATGTTCTCCACTTTCATAGCCTGTAAGAAATGGAGTAACGCAAACGGTCAAGTAAAACCATCCTATTTCTACATATATTGGAGACAACATTACACAAGACATAAAGAAATGAACAGATGAAATAAATGTCATGAAATGAAATCGAGCTATTCAAACAAGGATGGAAAGATAGGTCAAATATAAATACGTTGCATCTTGACCAAAGTGTCTTTACTTTATAATTGGCCAGTTGTTTGATAGCAGATATTACGCAGAGTAAATGCATGATCGGTTATAGTTTGAGCCCTTTTTGATATAAGAACTCACCCTTTGGCCAAACAATATTGTACTAGCAGTCTCTCCTCGATGCCGTGGGGAGGGGCCAATGGTCACAATTAGTGAGGTTCTGGCAGTGCCTGCAGTACATGGAATCTATCTCATAATAACTCTAGAAAGCATTCAACTTACTAGATAAAATGTCCAAAAGAAATGCATAAAAAATATATATCGTAAAAATCATCTTAAAAGCCTAGGTCAGGTCAAAAGCCCAGACACGTATTGACTTATGTGAACATAGAAGATAACTCACCTCCAAATGAATCTCTGAGCAGCCTTGTAAGTTTTGAATCACGAACTGGCACATGAGCACTATTCTCTGCTAAAGCGTTAATGCACTTCCCCAAAGCACTCAGTGAAAGGTTAATAGACTTAGCTTCCTCCAACATGTGTCCCTCACTTCCTGCCAAAAGCAGAGTGAATCAAATTCACCATCTACCTAAGGAATCCAACTCATTGCATTTCCAGCACTTGGGGAAGTCTACAGCTATATAGGTAGGAATAGGCTAAACAAGTAAAATTTATCAGGAGAGGACATCAATACCGGCCAGATGCAATGCTCAACAAGTTTAGATGGTGAAGGAAAAAAAAATGCTCTCCAAAATGCAGTATGCAATCAACTTGCAACGGGAGGGGAAAAAAAAAAGCCATGGTATGCACCTGACTTGTGAATACGTTCTGAACCTGCCAAATCTACCAAAACCAGCTTGCTTTTCCGGACAAGAGGCTTTGGAGGTTTTACAAAGTGAGAAGACTTGTCTATTTCACTTGGAATTGCATCTTCCGCTCCCAAAACTGATCTCTTAACATGTACCTGCACTAAGATGGTTAAATATTTAATACTTCACTAAAAGGATAATACAACAGCATAAACAACTACAGGTAAGATTATGAAAAAATGGCTCATAGAGACTGGGAATGGGAAGAGCAGAAGAGAAAAATTAGTCACCATCAAAATAGCATGACTGCGAGAAGATTCAGTATTCAACTTTGTATTTGCCGCGATTCGATGAGCTTCCCCTAATCTCAACAGCTCCAAAAAACTATGCTCATCCCTAATTTCTACATGAGTTGCCCCTGGTAAAGAAACATCTCCAGTTTTGGGATCTTCCACTATGGAAATATTATCATTTGCCGGATCAAGGAGATCCTGGATAGCCTCCATGTAAAGCTACAATGACACATTGAAAATAAACTCATAAAAATTCTTACTGATAACACACAAGCCCAACAGGAATATATACAGAAGTTTAATAAAGATATCAGACAACATGTAATGGAACAAAAAGAAAAATTCAAAATCCAATAAGCAGTAAATACAAAATAACGCATTGCATAGACACAATGCCATCAAAGAAATCGCATTGAAATAATTGCACAATTGAGCGTTAATAAAATAAAAATCATGAGCCTAACAACCTGCAAATATGAAACAGTGACAGAATCTGTTTCCAGAGAAACATTTGCTAAAATCTCCTCCATTGAGCGCACCATTATTCCACGAGCAGAGGTATCTTCCTCACCCAATCGTCCGAGAGTAAAAGTTTTCCCAGTTCCAGTCTGCCCATAAGCCATAACAGTCCCATTGTAACCATCCAGAACACTCTGCAAACGCCAAAGCAGCATCAATAGATAGTCTCATAAGACTAAACAAGTCATATCCATATAAGGACTTCTTGCTCGTTAAGGCAAATGAAAAAGATGATTTAGGGATACAACATAATATTACACGCGCATAATTTCAATGACATTATAATATAAAACTAAGAAAATGTTTCAAAATGAAACAAACCTCTACAACAGGCTTAGCAACAACTTCATAGACACGTTTCTGCGAAGCGAATTCGGTAAGCACTTCATCAAACTCGTATGTTTCTGAATCCCAATTGTTCTTCCTAAGTTTAAGCCTCTTAAGCTACAAATAATAACAAAAAAAGTAAAAAAAAATTATAACCATCTAGAGCCAGGGTAACTAAACTGAAAATGAGAGTTCTTAAATTTCACCTCAGGTTGTAATTCAACGCAATCGGCAAAATCTGCGTCTGCAACCAACTCTTCCGCATTTCGCGGCCGTAATCTAACGGCTACTCGAACTCTTCCTGGCACTGAAAAAAAAAAAGCAAGCAAATTAAAACATACTTATTAATATTTAGCTTTGTTCGAAAATCGCATTCTGGAATCAAATAAAAGGAAAAGCTAACCTCCGTCGTCTCTGGCTGCGGCGGTGAAAGAAGCGGAGTTGGTCCGGCGAAGAGCAGATCCTGGAGACTGATTTGAAGGAGGCAGTCTTGATTTGAACGAAGATGACTTGAGATTTGATGAATTTGCTGCACTGGGAGGCTTAACTGTTCCCTTGTGCATACCATTTCTATTAGCACCGGAAGCCATCACTTGTTTTCTTTATTTTTTTACTCTTTTGAGTTTGGCTTGTTTTAAAAAAATTTTAAAGCAATGAATTAAAATAGAAAACAGGCGCAGTTACAGTGCTAATTTTCGGTGTCGGAATTGGATTTCGTTCAAAACAAAGGGATGATGGAGGGAGAGGGGAGAAAGGGACCCACTGTGTTGGGAAGAAACAGAGACGGTCACGGCTTCATGGCCCCACCCCTCTCAAAGTTAAAATTTCCGAAATTACCAAAATACTCTTCTCTGCGTTGTTTTTTTGTCCCCTTTTCGTCACTTTGCGGTGATTTTGTTAGAAAACGAACCATTATTGGTACTGGATCAATTGGGCCGCTTAAATTCCGCCAGTTGGTCGTGAAGCGGCCAGCGCGGCGGTTCCTTCAAAGTGACAAAATTGCCCTTCATCTCTCACGATCGATAAAGCTGGAAGCTTTAAAAACTGGCAGCCAACTCTTTCTGTTCGCTTCGTACAGTATCTTACCACCGACTTTGTCCGTGTTTGAAGCTCGATTCGTCGCTTTGAACCTTTTGGTTTACCATGTTAAAAGGCCAAACATAAGATTTTTTTTTAATATTTATAGTGCAACTTTTTTAAATTTTTATTACTATATGTTCATGAGATTATATTTTGTGAGTAAATAATGATATATATTAAATATTACATACTGATAATATTATCAAATATTAACGAAATTTTTTATGAAAATATATTTTATGACTCTATTGATTTTATATATATATATATATATATATATATATATACTAATAGTCATAAAAAGGAAGAGGAGACAAGTTTGTACTAACCGCTAAGATATAGTGCGTTGTCATTTTACCTAACAACATGATCTACTTAAGAAAAGTCATAACTTTTAAATATTAAAGTTGGAGGATGGGGACTTCACGCTTGAATTAAACGAATGATGGGGCTATGAGTACCATAAAGGTACCTTCAAATCGAAATGAAAAGTCAGAGAGAGGGGGATGGGCTATAGAAATCAAGAAGTGAAGTGGGATTGTGGGAAGCTAGCAGCCTAAACATAATCAAAATCAAAAATAAATAAATAATGGGACGACAGTGCCAATTAACTTCGTCAATAAGACAATTGACACATCTTTTTCTGATTCTGGTGGAGGAATTGACTTGATTATTAAAACAAAAGGTGTTTTAGTTTTCCTTCCAAGTAATCACTTAGTCAAACAAATGGAAAAAAATAAAATAGTGACAAAATGTTGGGTTTTAACTTAGTGTTTTATAAGCTTAAACAACAACAATAACAACAAAATTTTCTTAAATTATATTAAAGTATACATTTGAAATCACAAATTTTTATTATAACTAAAGAAATCTTTATATTTTGATTTGTACTAAATATTATATATTTTTTATTATACTAACATAACTCTTAATTTATAACAAAAAATTAACAGTTATACGATTATGTCATATATAATATAAACAAAAAAATATTAATTTTCTATTATAAACTAGGTACTTGTGCAGATATAATAAAAGAATAATTTTTTAACATAAAAATCTATTTAAATATATAATTAATACAATTTTTAAAAACATTTCGTAGTTTTTATGGTTTATGCACAAGTAGCTGCTGAGAAATTGGCAAGTGAGATTTAAGACCAAGGATTATACAATTAGTATAGGATCATGTATTAACCTATTGTGAATTTGAGTGTTGTACCTTTGTGATTTTGAACCATGGGGTCTTAATTTCATCACTATATATGGCCTAAACCATAATAAATGAATGTATCTTCTTTTTTGAACATCCCACGCCTTTAGTAAATATACATGTACATTATTTAACTTTATAGTATTATTTTTCTTTAAACACGTTACATTTGAATTTCTAATTTGAATTACATAACTTTGCTAATATCAAAGGGATCCACATGGCTTCGTAATTTAGTATTTCGAAATTAGGGAACCATAAAGACTAAAGAGTTTAAAACTAGGTAAAGTGACTTTGGTTAACAGTCTTTTTAAACCTAAGCTCGACTTTATAGATTAATGAATCAAATACTTCAATATAAATACTTTATACTTTTGATAAATTTAATTCATGTGGTGAAAGCCCGGATAAAATCAAGACTGGATAGGCTTCCCATCTATCGGGCTGGGCTTCAATGGACCTTTTTTTGATACATTTGTAATAAACACTAAAGGTTTTTTTTTTTTTTAAGATTTGATTAATACCAACTTTTAAATTAAAAAATGAGGTTACTCCATAGTATTTTTATTTTCACTGGACTCCTAAATTAATGAAAAAATTAATATCAGTCATAGATTTAATTTGGTATAAATGCTTTTAAAAATTCATAAATTATTTAATAAAATTAAATAGCTTTTATTTTTTATTGTATTTAATAAAGTGCATGTGTTTTTTATTTTAAATCAAATAAGTTTATTAACAATCGACTAATTCTCTAATTAAAATGATACATTTTTTTATATCATGTGGTCATGTTATTGTCATGATACTATCTATTTTGATATGTTAACACATTATATCAGTATTACATAATATAAGAATTAATCATAAAATTTTAGTTGATTGAAAGTAAAATATAAAGATTTTATTAATGAAATAGAAAAATATAGAATTATTTAAAATTTTTTAAATAATACAAAATTTTTTTATATATTATGTCATTCAATTTTGATTCCATAATAAGTAAAGGATGTAAAACTCTTTATTTTTATATTAATGCAAGTTGTATATATTTCCTCTTCAACATTTTATTTTATTATTTAAAAATAAATAAAAGCACAAGCATTCAACGAACAAGAAATAAGTTTTAAATATGTTGAAAATAAAAAATTAAAATTTAGAAGAAAAATAAATATTAATAGTAGACATTTGAAATTGTCCTGGTAAACTAGTCAAGCAGTCGTTATTTGGAAAATAAAAAAGGAAAACAAGAACACGAGTCAAAAGCAGCAGTTGTCCAATCTGCATGAAGAAAGTAGGCACAAAATTACGAAAGTAAGCAGCCACACGCGTCACGCAGACGAGCACCCCACAATCAAAAAAACCCTAAGAGCCACATAAATTCAAGCAGCCTCCCCTGCTTTCTCCACTCTTCTAACTCTGTCACTCAATTCTCAAACCACCTGCCATCTCATCACCGGAATCTGACGTCATGGCTCAAAACAACAACAGTCGCGTGAGCTCCGCCGTGGTCCTCCGCTCTGTTCGACCGACCATCTCCACCACGATTATCACCACCATTTCAACTGTCATCACCATTACCATTCACTGAAGAAAAAAAAATCTCCATTTCACCCTTGGATACCATCGCATTTTCAACTTCAAAGTGTATAGACTGTTACTGAAGCCAAATTAAAGCGTTAGTAGATTATTCTTGTTTGGGCCGGGTCTGGGCTAACAGGGATACGACTTCGGGTTCTGTGTATCTGGTTTTTTCTCGTTGAGAAATGGCTACTTTGAAGAGCTATGGCGTGCGCTTGGAAGAGTCTACTCACCAGTTTCCGCGTCCCAATCGCGGCGATAATTACAAGAGGTTTTTAACACTCTCTATATAAGATATATTTTTTTTTTCTAATTGGCAGTCGTTAGTTTGGTTAATTAATTATACTATTTGTTGGCTTATTTGGTATTAACTGGGAATTCGTTTTGCTTATATGATTTTTCCTTTTGGTCGGTGCCAATAACTTGATATGGAATAATCGCATATTTTCCTTCTATGTCATCTTTCTGTTTGCCCGTTTCTCTTTTTGTAGAACAGTTGATATCTTAGTACTTGTTTGAAAGATTTTGCTTTTTTTTTTGTTTTGTGTTAAAGTTACATCATCCTTGATGGGTGCTAATGGGAAGCAAAGTTGATCTTAGTTGAAATTTATATCTGCATAATTTGATCATCATCTTATTTGTTTGCTATGTAGCAGGAGAAATGCAAAATGGAGGTCTCCACAAGCAGCAGTAATACCTAATTTCCATCTCCCAATGCGTAGTTTTGAGGTTAAAAACAGGTAATAATAGTCTTTGTACTATCTGAATCTGATTGATGTTTGACTGGATAGAATAATTTGTTGCCTTGCCTGTTGTTGCTCAATTATTTTTGTGATAAGGACTGAATCTCTACCTATTTTTTCTACTTGCATTAAAAGTTCCTGAAATGTCAATCTCGGTTCTGTTCATATGTCTCTTTGTTGCTAGATCTCATTGCTGCCCTGCTATAACAAATATGCTTTATATATGCTGAGACATTGTTCTGTTATTCATACCTTTATCTAGAGGTGTCCTTTATTACACTCTTATGGAGCTCTTGGAGGTACCATAAGGGATTTATGCAAGATAAACATACTTGAACACCCTGGTTCTTATCCATGCATAATTTTGATTAGAATCTCTTCACACTTGTTATAATCTTCTGTTTGGAGTTGTTAAGAGTGTAATGCGCCATACTTGGAGAATGCCTATGACATATTAGTTCTAATGGGTCTGTGGAATTTATTTTCATTGTGTGATGTGAATGTACTTTGTTGGTGTCTTAATTGATGGAGAGTTTGTTTACCAACAGCTGTAAATTGTTGTTGAGAGCAGTCTCTTATTGGAAATGAAACTTTCTTTCTGAAACAATTGCTGCTGTTGATGATTTTGTCTGTTTTCTGTTTGCAGAACATCATCAGAAGATATAAAATCTCTCCGATTGATAACAGCTATCAAAACCCCATATTTACCTGATGGAAGGTTTGATCTTGAAGCTTATGATGGCTTGGTGAATATCCAAATTGAAAATGGTGCTGAAGGTGTAATTGTCGGTGGCACAACTGGCGAGGGCCAGCTGATGAGCTGGGATGAACACATAATGCTTATTGGTCATACAGTCAACTGTTTTGGTGGATCAATTAAGGTAATTGGTAACACAGGAAGCAACTCAACAAGGGAAGCAATTCATGCCACTGAACAAGGTTTTGCAGTTGGAATGCATGCTGCTCTTCACATCAATCCTTACTATGGCAAAACATCTCTGGAGGGCTTGGTTTCTCACTTTGATAGTGTGCTGCCAATGGGCCCCACCATCATATACAATGTGCCATCACGAACTGGCCAAGATATTCCCCCACGTGTCATCAATACGGTAGCACAGTGTCCTAACTTGGCCGGTGTTAAGGAATGTGTTGGAAATGACCGGATTGAGCAGTATACAGATAATGGAATTGTAGTGTGGAGTGGGAATGATGATCAGTGCCATGATGCTAGGTGGAGCCATGGGGCTACTGGGGTAATTTCTGTTACAAGCAACCTGATTCCAGGTTTGATGCGAGAACTAATGTTTGGAGGGAAAAACCCTTCGCTTAATGTGAAGCTCTTACCTCTGATTGAGTGGCTCTTTGAGGAACCCAACCCCATTGGCCTAAACACAGCCCTTGCACAACTTGGGGTTGTGAGGCCAGTTTTCAGGTTACCATATGTACCTCTTCCTCTGGCAAAGAGGGTAGAATTTGTTAATCTTGTCAGGCAAATTGGGCGGCAGAATTTTGTAGGAGAAAAAGATGTTCAGGTTCTTGATGATGATGACTTCATCTTGGTTGGGCGGTATTAGTCTGTTGTCATTGGTGTCTCAGTTTCCAGTTTGGAATTTTAAATTTTCGTTTATAAAGTTACAAATAAAGTCTACCTGGTTGTTTAAATTATGACAGAAAACAGTAGTACTATATTTTTATATGATGCCTGCTGAGTAATGAGTATTGCCTATTTGGACTGGTTTGCCTTGTACCTCTCTGCATCGCCATTTATAGGCAAGGATTGTTTTGGGGAAGGATCATTCATGCCTTTCTTGTACCTGTAAAACTTCTGTTACTATCTTCAATCCTAAATCGTTTTGGACCTAAGCAATCTAAATTGCTAGCACCAATTTATCACTGTAACTGACATATGGGTTCATGATTGAATCTGTTTATAGCCTTTTCCGTTTATTTCCTCGAATGGCAGTTACCAAACATTAGAGGAAACAATGGGAAAAACCACATGGAAGTAGCCGTGGGTGTTCTTGAGTTACATCGCAATTGAAAGGTTATCATTGGGACAACTAGCTAATCATGTCTCTAGGATTATGATGGTCAGCTTGAAGCCCTGGTCCCTGTTCTTAATTTTAGTTATGAGTGCGTTGTCAGAGGGTGCATCCGGCCCAATCAAACATGGTGAGCCGAGGTTCCATATCGGTGGCTTGGAGCCGACAAGTTACCATTGCTTCATTATTCTAATCTTTTGTTACTGAATGCCCTGCAGTCCTGACCAAAAAAGAAACATGAAGATCCCATTTCGAAAGCTGGCAATCAAATTAGCAGTTAGTGTTAACAAAACTTTCATAAATTAATTTCTTAATTAGAGCCAAAAATACTCACAGACAGTCACTTTTCGGGTTACTTTTGTTACCTTGAGATGATGATTGCGATTCCCGACTGCATGATTTGGCTTTAATTATTGGCTGTTAGAGGCGATACTTGAAAATGGTGCTGAATTATACAACAGAAGTGATTAATCACGCAATTAAGTTAGATTTTAGTGATCATTACCTATAATTGGATGATTAATACTTAGGACTTAAATTCAAGATTATACTTAATAATAGTAAATGAAGGTACTCTAGGAAGAAAGTATACCCTTCAGCTAAGGATGCACGCAGCAAGGGAAAATCGAAACAAAAAGTGCATGTCCATTTGCCTACACTTTTGGGCTACAGATCATGTATTTGTCTCTGGTTTACCTTTAATAATAATCAAACAAATACCCTTTTTTTATTTAATCAAAAGGCTGTTTGATAAGTTTCAGATCGGCCAAGAATATTAGTTTTCTTAGCTAAAACAATTCATTCAAGACCCCAACAGAAAGAACATGCAAGAAAACTACATGCAGCTGCTAAACTCTTACATTAAACTTCTTCTATGTTCATATTGGTAACTTATTTCCAACCCGAATCTATCAAAAAACAAACTTAATTTAGAGGAATGAAACCAAGTCCAAAAAAGAAATGAACGAGATTTGAGATATCTAACACTTTCCCCGGTTAAGTAGTCCATCATTCTTCTTCCTATATTCTCTCCATCAGCACATAGTGTTATACTACTAGTATTACAGTATTTACTAGTGCGAGCCAGCGGGTTGTTTCCTGCTTTTAGGAGGAATTTTGGGGATTGGAGAGCTTCTTCTGTAGCTGAGCCAACAGGGTTTGGTTCTCCTGGTGGAGGAGAATAGCTTTCTTCCTCAGCCTCTCATTCTCTTCTATGATGATTTGGTTCTGCATGTACAGTTTCAAGTTCTTCATTTGCATATCTGTTTGAACGCCGACGACCACCTTCTTTGTTCCCGCTCCCTTCCTCAACCTTCTCCACCTGTTGCATTAATTTTCTTCTTAGAGACACAGAGAGGAAACAGAGAAAAACACAAAAGAAATGGCTGT
This sequence comes from Theobroma cacao, assembly GCF_000208745.1. Lineage (NCBI taxonomy): Eukaryota > Viridiplantae > Streptophyta > Magnoliopsida > Malvales > Malvaceae > Theobroma > Theobroma cacao. The sequence goes on along the minus strand of NC_030850.1, from coordinate 35,286,629 downwards.
AGTGTGAAGAAACCTTAACCTGTTGAGTCTTCGAACAAGAACGTTATGACGCTTGGAAGGACGTTTCCGGTAGAAGGAATACAGGGAACGGCTTGGGATCGACTCTGAAGAGATCATGCACATGTTTTAAGATCGAGAGAAAGAAAGAGGGTTTTCTTCCCTTTTGAGATCAAAGAGAGGGGTTGAGTTATCTTGTGTGCTCCAACCAGGGAGAGAAAACAGGTGTTATATAGCTGGGATATTGTGTTTGTATCTGAAAATGAGAAAGAGAAAAAGAGGGAGAGGAGAGAGAGAGAGAGAGAGAAGCTTTTCATAGTAATGATGGCACAAGGACTCATGATTACTAAGGGGCAGCAATAGATGGAAGAATACAGAGAGAAGAAGGAAGAAGCAAAAGGGGCTGCTCTCTTCTCTTTCTGTGGTGTTTTTTGAGTAGTACCACTTTTTTTATTTCTTATGTGATGAGTGTCAAAGGACATGAGCCAAGGGGGTTTGGCTGGCTTGGGCACACAGAAAAGGACTATTCCCTCTACATGTTCATTCACTTTTTGAATTTTAGAACTTTCCCCTTCAGTTTCTTTAACCGTTTGGCTTCCTTCCTGTTACCGTACAGAGCCAAATTTCGGATTTTTTTTTTGGTGATGTGCTGTAATCAATCAAATTGATGCAAGTAGTTGATGCTATCATTGCTGCAGAAAATTAACTCTGGGGTTGAATTTCAAACTTGACACGCTCGCCTTCATTGATGAACTTGATCCAGCAGGGTTCATATTTATAACGGCAAGAAAAGTTATATTGAATATTTATGTTATGTCTAAATTTTTAAGATGAGTATTTAATTTAATTAAAATCAATTGATATGAGATTATCATTTTTTTAATATTCACTTTCACGTGTAAAAATGATCAACTTAGTACGCGATAATTAATACATTTTTTACTATAAATCAATAAAAAGTTTAATCGACAGAGATAACACTTGTTACGATTAACTGTAAAACTTTTAACCCTAAATCCAAATTCTTAAGAAAAGTATTACCTTTGTGTTACTCAACCATTTAACGTTAAATCCAAAATCCGAGCATAGGTATTTGTTACCTCAGTGTTACTCAACCATTTGAGTTCCTTGACTGATCTTTCATGTCAACCAAAAAAAGAAAATGTAATTATTAAAACTTTAAGTAGTTTCTTCGTCTGATCCCTTCCCTTACGCTCACCTTTCAAAGGAAAGATGTTACCTTTAAGAGAGAGAGAGGTGCGGGCAAGTAAGTACCTTCTCGTAACCTGCAGGGGATGGATTTGAATAACTCTGGATGATCTGATTTTTTTTATTATTATCTTTTTCATATGGAAATGGCAGATTTATTTGACAAGTGCTACCATACCAATGAGTCAAATTTAGAAAGGGTTAGGGTCTTCCCCTCATAATAACCAAGGGGGGGCCAACAAATCCTAATGGGATCCCTAGAGTACAAGCCTCCATGAACAGAAGCTATAGATTTTAATCACACCAACTAAAACTTTCACGCATTCTTAATCACTAAGTTCGTTAGAAATTCCTGTTGACTGGCGAACCAAAAACACTAAACGTGGGCATAACTTCACTGGAGAATTAGAGGTCGTGTGGTCAAAACAAAGAACTTTAAGGTTTTGGATATGTCTGTCTGTAAGAAAAAGTTTGGTGGAAAGCAGACCGAACACAACACTATCTTTCCAATTTGGTTTGCCTTTTAACAAGAAAACCCTTTACGTCTTGGACTCGCCAAGATTATAGAAAAAAAAAACAATGTAAATCCAAAAGAGAAAATGCTTAATCATTTGTATTAATGTGAAAACTTGTGTCAATATTCTATTGTCGTGATGATGGCTTGTTACCATGCTTTTGACGTTTTTTGTTTACGCGTCTATACTGTATAATTAATTTTAACTCTGGAGAAGTGACCTGATCACATGGAAATTCACGTGCAAATCACGTGTGGACCTACAGTGAATGGGGCCATGAGAAGAATCCAAAAGAAAAACGAGTGGGATAATAGTTTGGAAGGGAAGAGGGTGATGGGGGAGAGGGGGAGTAGTAGTAGTAGTAGTAGTCAATGTGGTTAGGTTCTTCCTTTTGTCCCTTTTCTTTCATGTAATTGAGTACCCAAGCCATGCTCATTTATTTGGAAAATGAAGGCTTTGGTTTTGGACTCATCTTCGTATGTCGTTCTTCTTTCTTCTTCTTCTTCTTGGTCATCATCATAATCACTTCATATCCGCAAGAAACAAAGGATGGAAAACCATCATGAGAGAAAATGGGTGGTGCTTCATTTGGTCCAATTTTCACCTCACCCACTTCACTCTCACATGGTTCTTCTCCTTCCATTGGCCGAATTGGGCACCTTGGGCTTTGTCAGCCCACAATTCGGTGGGGGACTAAATGTCAAGCTCCATCAAGTTTTCGGATTTTAGCTTAAAGAAAAAAAAGGTTTAAATAGTAAAAAAAGCCATCGAATTATGATTATTTTCAATTAAGTCCTTCACGTTTTATTGTAATGAAATGTATCCTTAAACTTTAATTTGAATCCAAATAAACTTTTAATTCTAACAAAAAAATGACCTGTCATCAGATCAATATCAATTGACATTTTATACATACATGTCATATGACCTGACTAATTTACATGATCATTAGATAATTCGATATATTTTTATTATTTGGTCACGTGGTCAATTTCGTGAGTTAAATCATTTGTCATAAAAGTAAAAAATGTCAGTTTACATTGAATCTGATAGCAATTAATTTGTCGTTAAGGTCAAAATTTTATTTGGGTACAAATCAAAATTTAAAGACTAATTTAGATACAACAAAAAGTGAAGGGCTTAATTGAAAAAATAATCATAATTTAAGGGTTTTTAAGCAAAAAAAAAAACTTTATATTTCATGAAGCAAGGATCAAAATTCAAGGCATAAATTGAGAGGGCAATGTTTATAACTTTCTTGAACGTCAAAAAAGTCATGCCTTCTACAAATAATAATAATAATAATAATAATAATAATAAAAGGATTTGCCTGTTTTCTCAATAGATATCCAAAATGAATTGGGAAATGGGAAATAAAACCACTCATCATGTTGTTTTGAATATAAATGGTGTCGAGGAAATTGATGGGGACTAAGGCCACTACAACTAGCCTTTCACTCATTTCTTGTATTACTACAACAAAGTACTCATACTACCATATGGAATGACATGAAGTAGTCAACAACGAAATGAATCTCCCCTTTACGTTTCAAAAATGATCTAATTGCCCTAGTTTTGGATTTTTTTCTTGTATCTTTTGGATTCGGAATATCAGCATGAATGTTCATAGAGGTTGCGTTTGAATATATACTTCTTCTTTTTTATTTTTTTTTCTGCTTTGATAAATCGATCTAGTGATGGAGAAGCTATAGGCTCTCTTGGACCAAAGTGAGTAGAAATAATTAAGGAGAGAAAAAAATGAATGTGTTATTGAGAGCAACGTTTGGGATGATGGGTTCACATGCACCATTGATAATGACGACTGATTGAGCGGTGGAGCAGCTCACACCTTCAACCATGGTGGTCCAAACCCACCCCCCCCCCCCCCCCATACTTTCTTTCTAAAATTTCAAACTAGAAATCTATGAACATCTCTGACTCTGCCTTATTCAATGCTGCTTCTCTCCTAATTAGATTTCCTTTTCTTTTTTTGGTTTATTACCATCATGACACCTAAAAATAGGCAATTATAGGACGTATGGTATGAATATGAAAATTGTTGAATCAACATATGGCAAGTAAGCTTTACCCATGGGGGCTAGCCAATGGCAACTAAGCTTTTTCTTTTATCATGAATTTTCAAACCAAATTAACAGTTTTGTAATCCAATTACAAACAAGAAAGAAAGGTTTCTTCTACAGCCTTCTCTTCATGCAATTAGAACAGGCCTCGGTTCTTTCTCAAAAGTTGAGCAGTGAACCCAAAACGAGTCATGGGCCTCATGGGTCGTGGGATCACTTCCTCTGCTGTCTGGCCTCTGCTTTTGATGTCTTTATTCAGCATTAATGCTCTAATTAAGAAATCCTACAGCAGATGGTTGGCGAACTCATTGCTGTCTCTGACTTTCGAGGTCCAAATTAGTTTCAAGTTACAAGCGAGATTTGGAATCAGCTTCAATCCAGCCAACTTTGACTTTTGGATTTCTCTCACGAAGGGCTGAAGAAAAAAGGGGGGCAGCCCAATTCCTAGCTAGAGCCACCCATCACAGTTCTAGAAACCAGATTAGACCCGCTTAGTTTAAATGGCTTTGTAAAATGTAATCATTTCTTCCCATTTTTCTCCCACGTGGGCTGTGGGGAGTCACGGAAAAAAATACCTAAAAGGTGAAAAGCGTGGAGAGAACTTCAGCATGAGATCAGGCATATGAAATGAAGCTCATTTTGGTGAGTAATACTTGGAAATTGACTCCAACCTTGCATTCCTATTAAATCTTTACTTATTAGGCACTGGGTTGATCAATATTTGCACTTGATATGCATCTTTACTTGCAACACATAGCATTAGATGGGGTCGAGATTGTCCTGAGTGTTTCGTGAGGAAGGGCAGGAGTACCCTATGTACACTAAAATGAACGTTAATATGTACCAACTGGAAACTGAAACAGATATGGAGCAAAAGGAAATGGTATTCTAATCTATAATATGTACAGCTTCGTTCCCCCCACAAAAATATAAGATGAAAGACGTTCAAGATGTACAAAATTTCATAATATATAGGCATGCCTGCTACCCAAGGGAATCTTCAGCGCTAGTTTCATCATCCTCGACCATTGCTTCATTATGCTTTTGATCCTCACCAGCCTGGTCACTACCCTCTGTCTCTGCATCTGATATTGATCCACTAATAGCAGCTACTTTGTTATTATCATCGTCGCTGTCGACACAGTCCTCAGTATCCGAGTCAGAATTAACAGTCAGGTTTTTCCTCTGTTGATCAAAATCATCATTGGCAGCAACCCCAAACTGCTCCTTTAAATCAGGCGCGACAATCCCAATCATCTCAGTCAATGCTTGACGTTCATCACTACGTCTGGCAGCAGCAGCCTCAGCAGGTGGCATTCTTTGACTCTCAGCTACCAGACCAGTAGAATCATGCAGGGCCATGGCACGATCCTCTTCATTGTGTCCAATTTTAGGAGATTCATTTTCTCCGTGGACAGAGGGAGCCGTACTTTGAGCCCAACTCCCAAGAACTTCGGAAGCTAAAAGGTCTGCTGTCCTGATTGTGCCTCCTGCTTCTGTGTCTTCCACAGAATTTTGAGTCTCAAAAAGTTTATTTGACTGAGAGTGTACAGAAGTATCTGGGCAGGTTGTATGAATCTGTTCATTGCTCTCAGGAGCATTGCCATTGGTTTCATAATCACACTGCATTGTATCTCCACCTAAAGTTTCACACCTGTTCAAATCAATATTTCGTTCAACCTCGATTCCCAGGCTTTCAGTTTCAAGAACACGCTCAGTTCCAATGAGATATCTTTCTGGAACAGGTTCTGTACCAACACCATCAATGTCAGAACCAAAGCCACCTTTAACAAAACGTTCAGCACTTGTAAATTCAGCCTCCTGTGTGTTTTCACCAACTTCTTGACTTCTCATATCACAGTCATGCTTCTCGGTAGCACTGGCTTCATCGCCAGAAAAATTAACTCTCTGAGCTGAAGTATTGGAGCCTGCTTTTGTGGTATTGTTCCCATGATAGCAAGCAGTAGCCTTATCTCTGACTGTGATTCTCTTAACAGTCCTGTTTGGTACACTAATGTCAATATCAACAGATGTATTATCATAATTTTCCTCATCTTCCAAAGTTCTCTGCATTGCCTTCAGTTGTTCCTGCTGCTTTGCAAACAGTACAGAGATTTCCTCGGTTGTGGAATAAAATGCTCGTAGCTGTGTTTCTCTGCAGAGCAACCATATAAATGTTACCATGCTGCAATTGAGGAAATCCAAGAGATGTAGGAACAACCATCCGTGTTAACACCAGAGACCATAATATACAAAAGGATAGAACCTTGATCGGTGAATGCTTACACCAATAGGTGCAACTAGAGATCAAACAATAGCTATTGTGACAGAAGTCATACCGAAGCATAATTCTTTCCCTGGCACCTTTTAGCCTCCTTCTCTCATAATCAAGATCCCGCATTGCAGCATTTACTTCAAGCTCAAGAGCAGAAACTTTAGCCCAAGCTTCTTCTCGGGCTGCCTGCTACCAACAGCAAAGGAAACCTCAGCTTAACAATAGAGTAAGTAACTTTGTAAAGATGACAGCTCAGAGGTCTTCTGTACCCAGATTGATTTATTTATTTAGTTGATAAAGGTGAATCTAGATAGATTTAAACAAATCCAATGTAGTGTCTCCAGATAAATAGTTTTCATAACACATAACATACATTTTCATTTATGCCCTCAAAAGCTGCAGGCACATCCCAGATTGACATGCAGGTTTATGAAAATGATAGCATCAACAACAGTAATAAATAGTTAAATCTTGTATATCAGAGAGAATGTGCAGATAGTTCATATCAAACAATCTAACCTTGTGATTATTTAAAGAGAAAATAATAAAAATTTATACCTTTTCAGCCTCAATCTCTTTCCTCAATCCTGTCATTGCATGTTCAAGTTCTTCCACTTTCTGCTCAAACACACAATTGCACATTAAATGTCAGATTCAGAATCGTTTTGCATGTGCTTGTCTACATAAGCAGGCACAAAAAGACATGCTTACGTTTCTTGCAGTTGCCGAGGCATGTTGTGCTTCACAAAATTGAGTTTCTAGTTGGCGAACTTTATTATCAGAGTTAACCAATTTCTGCCTAGTCTCTTCCTGCAGTAGATAAAGGAATTAAAATATGACCCCTTCAGAATTTAGATGAAATACTGCTATCATGTGTTTAAATTTCAAAATAAGATGGCAATGCCGATGTTACCAGTTTGGACACCAAACCTTCCACTTGTGATGAGCTCTTTCTCAGTGATTCCTAAGAAAGCAGTTGCATAACATTTCATTGCTCAATTCTTTCAAAATAAAATACACATTAAGGAAATCCAAGGAAGCACAAGAAGAAAATCATTCTGACCTCAAGCTTATTAATTACTTCTTGCTGCTCTTTCTCTCGTTTCAAAGCAACATCTGATAGTCTTTGCAGTTCCTCTTGAGCCTCTGACTGAGCTCTTTGCACTGCAGCTTTTAAATCAACAGCAGCCTTTTCTCGTTCTTCTCGTCTCTGATCTCGCTCTTCATCGAACTGAACCTTGAGTTCAGCAATAGATGCCTTCTGACTAACAAGTACGAAATTGTGCCATTATATCTTTTCTTATTATTTGTGCATAAATTGGTAAAAAGTAATAAAGACAACAGGAATTCATTTCTTACCTCTTCATTATTTCATTTGCTTCAGTACATGACTGTATGGAAGCAGTAAGTCTTAAATTAAGGTCTTCTATAGCATGCTTTTGTTCAGCTGATATCCTATTGACCTCTACAAGCTCCTTTTGTTTAACATCTAACAAATTGTTCAATTCTTGAAGTTGATCAAGGTATGAGTTTGCAACTGATTCTTTTATCTCTTTGATTGCCTACCAAAACAGATAGGATATCTTAATCAGAACGGACCACACAGCAATAAAAATAATTGGTTAAAAGCAAGAACAAGCAATACACCATTGCACATTCATTTTCTCTCCGTATAAAAGTTCATGGCCAGCTGAATTTAGTTATAGTATACTGATAGTTAACAAAAATTATATATAAATAGATATTTTCATGTTGTAATTAGGTATAACCACTGAAATCAATGTGGAACGCTGCACCGATTGAATTATGCCATGAACAAAACCCCCAGTACTCAGTAACATAACCACTTGCTAAACCAACTCAATCAACCCAAACATAGACATAATTCAGAGAGAAAAGAAAAGTCATGATCCATCAGAAGAGCATACGTTTTCATGACGCTCAACAGTTGCACGATTCTCATTACGCAATGTATCTATCGTAAGCACCTGATCTTCCAATTGCCTTCTCAATTCCTGCATGCACCAGTTTTCGGGATTATTTACTGTGCAAAAGAACTTAATTGTTTGAGCAATCACTAGACTCATGAGTTGAAAATAGGATACCCTGTTTGACCGCTGAAGGCTCCGAAAATCATCAAGAGATAGAGGACCCTCAGGAGCACCAATGCCAATACCTTTCAGTCTCTTGTTTTCACAAGCAAGCTCTTCTGCAAAATAGTGAACAGTACATCATTTAAAGTTTATGATGCGCAATTGTTTCACATGGTAGTAAGTTGGTAAATCTTTCCTCAGTAAGAAAGGACCATATACAAAAGGAAGAAAATGAGCCTTACAACTAGCTACTAATATTGTTATCAACCTGATCAACATACACATCTGACTATTTAGCAGATGTCTAAGCATAATAACACCAATCTTCAGGTAATGAAACCTATTTGACTGTTTTGTTAATATTTGGAAAATTAACAATAGTCATGGCATTTATTCCACAACGAAATTTATATCAATTTTATGGAAAATTTAATAGACAGCAAGGTGGTGATTATTGATTAAGATAAAAAATGAAAAGTCTGAACAGAAAAAGGTATGAACAAGCTGTAGATATACCTGCTTTTCTTTTTGCACATGCACCTTTGACTGAGGGAGCGAACCTAAGAACTTCTCGGTATACGAATGCAAATGCAAGTTCTGCAACCAAGAAGGTAGTTACTTCCTTTGTAAGGCATTCCAAGCCTCAAACTTCATTTAGAAACAAAGAAGAATTGCATTCTTGTTATCTGAAATAAAAGAAAAGGTCATGAATGATAGGTATTACTATTACCATGTTGTGGAGGGGCAGAAAATGAAATGATGTCTCCATGTTGGATTTTCAATTCAGGACTGTTCTTTCTGAACCTCTCCCAATTAAGATACGTCCCATTTGTGCTACAAAGACGCACAACACAATCAGAATTCAGAACATAGAAATCTTTGAAAACCGAACAAAAGATCATAAACAGCAGACCGACCTCATATCTTTCAAGAAAACAGACGGATAACTGTTGGACGACTGCTCTGTATCTTCATTGGTGACTCTCTTCCTATATATTTTGCAATGTTCAGCACTAACGGAAATTGACTCAATCCGAAAACTTACATCTTCCACTAATCGACCAATGCTGTGCTCATCGGCAGTCAAAAGCATATTCATACCCTACAAAAATGATCCTCTCATCAGTCTTTCACCTACATTGTAATTTACAATTTTCTGTCTAATTTTTTTTTTAAAAAAAGAATACCCTTAAGCAATTTAAAGAGATTTTTTCGTTTCAATTCAATCAAGTTAGACAATATACACGATGAATTAGCATGTGGTGAAAATAAAAATTGAAAATTTACCCAAAAATGGAATTTTTACAACCAAAAAACAAAATTGAAAGAGAGGGTTTCGGGTTTAAAGAGAGGGAACCTGAGGACGTTTGCGGGCATTTTTAGAAATAGCGGTGAGAACGCCCCAAACGTTGGGATCGTAGGTCGGGAGAGGCTGAGAGGAGATGTTGGCTGCGACTGAGACAATGAACTGTTTGGTACTCAACGGCACCTTTGAACGCGAGGAAGCGTCGTTTTGCTTCGGCCGTGACGTCGCCGATTGGGAATCATGGTCTTTGGGCATTGGACTGGGTTTTAAAGAAATTGGGGTCTCAGGTTTTTTGACTTCCTTCGTTGCCATGGGAGTCTGACTGTGAGTGAGAGTACATGAAAAAAAAAAAAAAGGGCGGGGATTTTGAAGCCCTAAATGCCTTCGTTTTATGCTACACAGGCTAGTCGTTTCCGAGTTAGAGAGAAGCTTGTCAAGGAAGACTTGTTGTTTTTTATTTTTTTTTCGAGTTTCCTGGCCGTTCGATTAGATCAAGTGATAGTGACTTCCGCCATATCAGCGAAGTGGGACCCACCGATACCTCAACCATCGTCACTTCACCTGTATCATGGTCACATTGAAGTTTGGGTGCATGCATTTAGTTGTGTAAATTTCCTTTTACATGGACTTGAGAAAAAGAAAAATCCATGACCACCCCAACCTGAAATGGCAGCTATCTTTTTTGAGTAATGTTGCTGAAAGTTTGAACTTTCATTGTTACAAACTCTGATGAACTGATTGCTACTATACATAATTACGCAGGTGAGAGTACCCACTGCAAACTTTTCCTCTTTATCTCAAAAATTTTGTTGTTAATTCATATTCGTGACCAGGAAAACGTCTACTGGTGAGTTGAATCCTAAAATCATCCATTGTCTTGACACATTAGTGTTCACTACACTGCAACTCAACACAATTGCTGAGGTAAGACTAGCCAGCAAGCGGATTGGCGTGTATTGTCACACGATTGAGCCTAATCTCTGCAAGAGGTCGATCACCTGGTCCCGTTTGAGTCTGCATAAACAAAATGCAGCTCCATAATGTTAAACATGGTAGAAAACCTACTGAATAAACAAGCAATTGCAGCTGAAGTAGATATGGAATTGTATATGTGAAACGGAGAGAGAAAAGAAAATGAAATTGGGTTCTACAAAACTATTAACTCAGGAGTCAGGTTGAATGTCTTTCTTTGTTGTATCCCACCACTTTAGAACCCAAATTTTCCCTACTCTTTGGGGTCTTTAAATCCTATTTATCAAGATAAAGGCCAACTGAATATGAGCCAAATAAAATTGCATCACACAGGATATAATAGGCCAAACGTCAGACCAAGGTTAATCACACTGGCTAGCCAGGATATGTCAACACAGAAAGCCATGTGGACAAAGATAAAGAGTTTGCATGAAAAATTAAATCATAACAATAATTGTCCCCAAGACATTCTAATTCAAAGAGAATTAGGCAGGGAATATGACTGTATGCTAGCACAACATACCTTTTCCATGATATCCAGGACTTCAAAACCATGGATCACTTTGCCGAACACAGTGTATAATCCATTGAGATGTGGCTGCTTTGCATAAGATATGAAGAATTGGCTCCCATTAGTATTAGGACCACTATTAGCCATTGACAATATACCCCTTGCATTATGCTGTGAAAAGACAAAGCTTTCTCAAAATTAGCATGTCCACATCTATATCCTAACACACAGAAGGTTCACAACCAATGAGCTACTCAATGTATGGCAAGCAGTAAAAATATTATATCTTGTAACGGAATATTGCGACTTTGCTTTATCAGCGCTTGAAATGGACAGAAATTTACAGACTTTGAAAAGCATAATTATACCAAAACACTTGGGGTTGTTACCTTGGTTTCAAGGTAAAGTTGGAAGAAAGCTAGAGGAAGGGTGGGAGTAATAGAAGCAAAATTTCAAACTCAAATAATGTGACTACATAACAAACAACGTAGCACACAAGGCGCAACCAAGCAAAGTTAGACTCCATTTAGTAAGATTCAAACTTGGACATCAAGGATCGTGGAAGAGCATAAGCAAGCCACAGTGGAAAGAAAAAAAGCTCACCGGTTTTCTTAATACAGCAGGCTAACATGCATAAGAAGCTAGCATGAAAGAAGAGATATCTTCTCATCACCCCCAGCCACTCCCTCCTACTCTTAAGTGGGTACAAGTTGGTGACTAAATTTTCTCAAAACACGTTGAGAGATTGCACGAGCTAAAGTTTGCAGTTTAAAAGTTAATTGTTGCATTAGGCATTAGCTTAACATACCTTGAGGGATTCTCTAATCTCATCATTGAACTTCTTGCCCCATATGCTTGTTCCCCCTTTGCCAGTTCCTGTTGGGTCTCCGCCTTGAATCATAAAACCTTTAATATTCCTGTGAAATATAGTCCCATCATAATAGCCACTGGCACATAGTGCTAAAAAGTTCTGCATTCAAATGAAAGATTACTATTATTAACATAGACAATAGTAAGAAACGAGAAGTGATGAAAAACTTCATAACAAAAACAGTTCATTAAATCAAATGCAACAGGAAAATATGCACCATATGGGGTGAAACGGGTGTCTCTTATAATTAAATTACGCAAAACGTTATATTGAAAATAAGTTCAAAGCTAGTGAAAACCATATCCATAGGTATAGCTTTACCTATACAGAATTATACAAAGCTGATACAGTAAAAAGTTAAAGAAGTCTCTTCAACAAATAACAGGAAAAATAACACAATCATAATCTCCAAAATCTACAAAAAATTTGTCTCCAATTTCATAAATTTAGGGCCAAATAAATAACTTCTAAACTTGCTTTCAGGGCACCAATTAATACCAACTCCATCCCCTAAAGCGAACTTCTAGTCATAATCTATATTTTATCATTTCCTCGGTTTCTTTTCTGAAAAGCTTGCAACAGCAGAAGCTTCAGCTACTGTGTGTGTGTGTGTTTTTTTTTTGAGATAAATAAAATTCAACCACTGTAAAGGGGAAAAAATGGGAAAATTTTGTAGGAAATGAGGGTCCTAACCTCTGCTGTTTTAGCGACCTCGTCGCAGAAGATCTCGCACTTGATGTCACCAAGATTTGTGTGCAAAGTAACTGACTGCAACAACAAGAATCGATTAACTGTTAGCACCCATTTTTCTTTATGTTCGATAAAAATCGCACAAAACAGAACTCACCATATTTTCTTTTGGTAAGAATAGGCTCAGAAGTCAGAATCGGAAGTGGATGAGTTCTTTGGGTTGTGCAAGCGTATTTAAATGTGCAATGATTCCCGGTGAGTGTAAACTTCTTCTTCAGGCCCTGGCCTCGAAAGATTCAGGGTTTCTGGGCCTATAGGCTTGAGAATTACGGCGGTTTCTTAAAGATATTTCTGGGCTGCGGTCCGGACTCTGCCTTAGATAAGGCTGAGCCATGTGGGTTCCACGCACCTAGTGGCTTACTCCCCCGGACCCCTGTTGGACTCAGATGCGCTGCGGGCAGTAGGCCAACTTTTTTTTTTTAACTTAGCACTATTTATTTTATCAATTATAATTACAAAAGAAATTTCATATTTATGATTCATCATACTAGCATTATTCATCTTACCATAATACTAAATTATACCCCCACAAAAATAAATTAAGCATAGTAACCGAATCAAATTGTTACTATCAATTTTTTTATTCTTTGGTTATTATTATGATATTACATCAAGGTATAGAAAATTTTCCAGACATAATTAGGCTTCTAATTTTATTTTGCCATCATTTTCTTGTCTAATCATAAACTTCAACGATGTACATTATTTTTAAAATAAAAAAGAATTTCTAAAATTGTATTTAAAATCATCTTCTCAGATTAAAAGTAAAAAAAATTTAATACTATACACATGAACACAGGATACCATAAAGTTTAATACTAACAAGCTGTCGACTAATGTTAAATTTGGCAGCCAGTTTCAACTGACCACAAAAACTTAATAGATCTCAGAGAATTCATGGCCGAATGTCTCGCATAATACCGTTTTTAGCATTATGTTCCTTAAAACTTCCGAACACTGTGTCTTAATAATTCTTGGTTCTTTGGGAGGTGGAAAGGTGATAAAGGATCAAGGTTGGTACTACAATACTATGAATAAACAGACGTTCAATGGAAATTTATAACATGGAGTATGTGAAAATAATAGAAGAAGATTCTTGCAATGCTGGGGTTGGATTTGGATTGCCCTTGCAGGAAGAACCCATACCTCAAACCCCTGGCAATGGCAAATCATGGAAGCAGCTGCTATCCTTGATCGCGATTTGCATCTCTTTGGCAATTTTGGCAATACTTGCAATCAAATATATCGGACCATTTGCATTGAGAAAGGTAATTAACTAATCAATCTTACTTCTGCTTGAGGCATATCTGTGTTTCGTGTTCATGTTTATATGTATACGTTATTGTTTTTTGGTTACACAGCAGGTTGTTGTCCCTGTGATAAAATGGGAGGCAGTTATGTTTAACAGTTTCGAGCTCGTAATTATAATCTTTGCTTCATTAGCTCTATTCCCAATCCTATGTCTGCCCTCTACACCTTCTATGTGGGTGGCTGGGATGACCTTTGGCTATGGAAATGGATTCCTGCTAGTCATGGCTGGGGTATCTGTTGGTGTATCATTAACTTATTTTCTTGGTTCTATCTTTCACAGGAAAATTCATGTGAGTTTTACTATTCTTTCCATCTCCTCTTCTTCCTGGATAATTTATATAACTGCAGGTATTCATTTTGTTTCTACTTTTTTTGTACTTCAGAGGTTGTTAGAGAGACATCCAAAGCATGCTTCTATACTTAGACTAGCCGGAGAAGGAAACTGGTTTCATCAATTTCAAGCTGTCACCCTGATTAGAATCTCCCCGTTGCCTTATATTATATTTAACTATGCTGTTGTGGCTACCAATGTCAACTATAGTCCTTACTTGTTGGGGACATTGGTGGGCATGGTGCCTGAAGTTTTTATTGCACTCTACAGGTTGGCTCCTCCTCCGTTCCATGTCTGTAAACTACAGCTAGCTAGGTCCATGCTTTCTTCTGTTTTCTTCCTGTAACTTGGAACTGAAATTCTGTTTTGCAGTGGGATTTTGATACGCTCCATTGCAGAGGCAACACAAGACAAGAGAACTCTTTCGACCAGACAGATAATATTCAACATTGTTGGGTTCTGTGCATCCCTGATGGCTACAGTTTTCATCGGCATTTACACGAAGAGGCGACTTGATCAGCAACATGAGGAAGAGCTGATATCAGATTAATTTCATTTTTATGTGAGTTGAAGCTTGATAAATTTGTAGGGCAAATTCAGATCAGAGCTTCGTATCTTATTCAAGTTCCATTCCTTGTAGGACAATCTTGTACAAACTACAGACGCTCTTCATTCATCTGGAGGATGATACAGGTCTGGAGATGAGGTATGCGTGCAAAATTTTCATTGGTTTGAAGGAGAAGCAGAAGTTGGAGGAACAAACAGCAATGGAAATTGTGTTTGACAGGGATCAGAGATCTCTTCTATGCAAAGTAAATGAAGGAAGAAAGGGACTTCATGAAGACAAGTAACAGCACTCTTTCGATCCTTAATCTTAACATCGAAAGCAGAGAGAAGCCAAACTATGTGAATTTGATTATTAAAAGGATATTTTCTATTAGCAAAGAGGGGAAAAGGAAAAGATTTTGTCTAGCAATGTATATATTATACTTCGTACTCCATTTGTAAGTGAATATGGAAAATATGACACAATAATCAAAAAATAAAGAAAATTTCAACTATGTCTAAGTTGGAATAAAAAATTTATATAGTTATGACTTCAACTGCTGAAGTTATCCATCTTCAAGAATCTCTCTGTGAACATGCATGCATGATGTGCTGCAATACTTGTAATTATACCTGTGAAAGGGAACTTTTCCAGCCAATGATGTATTACAACAGGAGCAGTTAATATCACCAGCTTCTCCACTTTTGGGTCGTGAAGTACTTGATCCAACGGTTGTGCTACTGCCTTGAGCATCGCGGGCAGCAGCAGCTGCTGCTTCAGCTATCCTCCTCTCAGCAGCAGCAGCTCTCTTTTCCCTCTCAACAGCCTGTGCTCTCTTCAGTTCCTCCTGGTTGAGTATAACAAAGGAAAACATTTAGAATAGTCCTTATGATGCTTCATTTGACAAGGTGATTATAGTGAAAAAATAACAGAAAAGAGAGGCTACCTGAAAGGTCAGAAGAGCGAATTAACAAATTCAAACCAAGATGTCACTGATAAAATTCTACTATCATGTACCATATCATGATTAACAAAAAATTTATTCCCACCTCTTTAGAGATCCATGATCCACCAACAGTTTGAGATTGTCCCTTTACAACTGATGGTACGGTGGCCCTGTTGTGTGAAATTGCGGCAGTATTCTGGGATTGGGCAGCCTCAGCCTGAATATTGACATAGCAATTATGTTGAATACCAAATGTGACAAACAACATGAAACTAGAAGAAACGAGGAAAAAAGGAAGCATATCAAAGAAAAAGAGAGAAATATCCTAAAATTAATGATGCAAAATTCTCAGAAGAAGCAATGAAAAACTAACTCCTTTCATATATATTACTACTAATTTTCCTCATAAACATCAACAAATTCAATTCACTTAGAAATCTTCAAAGATAACTTCCAGAAAATAAAAAATTGTAAGTCCCACTTCCCCCCTCCATTCTCCTGCACAGATGCACACAGACAGATAGGAAGACATTCACCTTTATGCATGCACAGACAGCAAATTCAAAATCATTTCCAACCGAATATGCAGCTCAAACAGTAAACAAAGTCAGACATCAAATTAAAAAGCGACATCTGATGAACGCATGTTTTATTTTTCTTAATGTTGGATGCAAGAATTCATTGCCTTAAAAAGAGGAGCCTTTTTTCTTCTTACAATCCTATATTCTTTCTTTTTCTACTTTATTTTCCTTTTTCTTTTTTTTTTTGGGGGGTGGTGGGGGGTGAGAGGGAGGGGGGAAGAAATGTGGAGCAGGAGTTTGATACATATTTTTCCTCAATATCTGAATTAATTAATGGGGAATATTACCTGAGCTTTCTTTTCTTTGGCTCTACGCAATTTCTTTAGTTCCTTTGCTCTTGCTTTCCTCTTAGCATCTTTCTCTGCCTGAGCAACCATATAGGGAGAGACAAAGACAGTTCATCAGAAGTGGAAATCGAACATAAAGATATCAGCAAATAGAGGACCTAAAGATATCCAAGGAGCAACAACCAAGTTATCCAATGATGAGATGCTCCCCAATTGAGAAGACAAATAATTACAAAAGAATAAATTCTAAGAAAAATGGATAAAAATTTTCCAAAAATCTTTCTTTGGTGGGGTGTATGGGTGAAGGAGAGAGAAAACACGTAGCACAATTTGACAATTCGAAGCTAGATCTGGCAGCATAAGACACATGAAGCGACGAAAATGTGCGTCTATTGACTTTAAAAATCTCATGGTTGATAGTTAAAGATGTTTATTCTTTATACAAAGAGAGAAAACATTGATCAATACTCAGCCTGCATAATCCAGAATGTAATTTTACACACAATTCTGTCTTCATATATTCTGGAATATTTGTAGTGTTTTACAATACATAATACCTCATCAGAGGTTAAGGAAATTAATGTGCCAACAAGTCTGATACTGTTATGCTATTAGAACAGCCACAAAATCAAGAAAAAGAAATAAAAAATACCTGCTTAGACGCTTGAGATTCCTCCATTTCTTTAGTTAGGGCACTAGGTACTTTAGCAGCATTCCAATCCCACTTATCGAGGTTTGAGGCCATGAACCGTCTAAAAGTATTCCTGACTTCCTTCTCGTTGGCCAGCATGTATGGGGTTCGCCCTCTTTGATCTTTAATACAAGGATCTAAACCCTCCTCTAAGAGTTCCAACACTTTTTGCGCATTTCCAGATTGTGCTGCTTCATGCAAAGGTGTTGAGGTATAAACTACTTCACTATCACTCTCGCTTGATATAACATCAGATTTTACATTGATTGAAGGATTTTCAGAAGCATCCCTACAGCCTAAACCCTCTTTGCAGGAGTCTTGCTTGCCATTACCGATGGTGCTCCCACTTAACAACACATCTTCTTTGGTGCCTGGTGGAATTTCCTTCTCCTCCTCTTCATAAGCAATATGCGTAAGCTGGTTATATATACGCTTGGCTTCCTTTAAGGTGGGCCTACGAACAGTCAATGGAACATTTCGAACAGCACAGAACTGGTGACTGAAATAAGGTTTATCCCCATTAAAAAGCACATGATGATTGGTCGAAGGAGCATGAATGAAAACACAAGAGGAAGCATCGAAATAAGGCTTCCAAGAAGCAAGCAGCTCTTGAATTTCCTAGAATATTTACAAAACAAGAATCAGTCAATCTTGGAATATTAAGAAAAACCATAAAAAAGTAAATGGCCCTACTCTCAAGCAATGGAAAAGCATAAATTGTGCAGATAAGAATAACTTAAAAATGTAGATTAGCGATAAAAGATAACAAAAGGTTGTATTATTTGGAGATGGAAAATATATCAAAGATGGATTAGCTGATTTGTGTTGGTCTGACAAACTCATAAAAATTTACCTAGATAAGTGCAATAATTTATATATAATGTGATGTTAGTGCAACATCTGTCTTTCCTCTAGCTATAGAACTAAAACTAACAGAAATAAACAAGGTTATTAAATTAAAACCATTTTGGTATTTAAAACATCATGTAGGACACAGTCAGGTCATCTTTTACACGGATAGAACTGGAAATCAGAATGGTAACAGCACATTAACAAAAGCAATACGTCAATACCTTCTTCAATGCAAGTTCATTATGCCGCCGGAGTGCAGCTCCAGCAGAATGTGCGGCCTTCCCAGTTGCATCTTTTGATGACTGTTTCTTACCAGCCTTGGCCCTCACCACATATCTACATGATAACAAAAGGGATTAACGCATTAACACACTATATTCCATTAAACAAAGTGATGCTTGCTTTGCTTTCTATTACTAGCATCCTAACAATAACAACAGCACTGAGGACTCTTGATAAAAAATATAATACAGACCTGTGGAATGTTTTGTGAGCTACAACTGAGTTACCGTCAAAGACACAGCCAGCAAAGTGCCCACCACTTGAAAGCAACACAATCCTTAAACGTGTATTATCTCTAGCCTCTTGAATCGAAGTTTTCAATCTCTCAATCACCTCATTTTCTCTCAAACACCCACCATTTTCATTCCATTCTTCTTTATCATTCTCATATGAAATACTTTCCAACTCGTTCATAATTAATGACTTCCAAACTGAAATTCTCTCTCCCGTTTGAAGTCGGATAAACAGCTTCTGCCTAATATTTTCAACTGATCCCCTGTGAGCACAATTGCGCAGATACGCTACCCTGTCAGCTTCATCCTCAGATCCTGAAATACTCGAAACCTCATAGTCTTTGAAAGACTGCGTAGTCAACTCATCAAAATCTTCTTCCTTTACAATATCCTTTCCAGCAATGCTTAATTTTACCTATAATCAAGGAGTAAATCGAAATACTGAATAATTGTTCTCTATCGGCAATTATGTATTAATAGCATCTCGCGGACATTAAAGAGAAAATCTTTCTTTTGAAATAAAATATAGCAAATTGAAAAGAAACAAAAAGGTGAGATATTTACGTTGAAACGATGAACGTCTGATTTGAAGTGGGAGCGCTGATCCTGGAGAGAGTCAAACTCAGCCTTGCAGGTGTTGCAAGTCCATCTAGGCACAGCGACGCCTATCACGGAACTCTTTTCTTCCCCATCGTCAGCGTTGTTTTGGCTTTCTAGAGAAGAGTTCTCAGAAATTGAGAGTGACTCAAAGTCTGAAGTTAAAGAAGGAGAAAGTAAGCGACAAGAATCGAAGAAGTAGGGTGGGAGGTCAAATATTGAACGCTGTCGTTTTTCTAGTAAGCTCGTGGCCGCAGAGGTGACGGGAAGAATCTCACTCGCCATGGCTGCCGATTTTCTTCCTCCTGTTCAGGATTTTGGTGAAGCAGTTTAGTTTCTTGGTTGGCTGAGTTTGCCGATTTGATGTGCTTTCGGATTTTGGACCGGTCGGCCCGATAGAAGGAATATGTCGTTGGGCCTGTGCCCATCGAAACGAAAGCCTTTCCTTTGTTAACGAATATTTTTAGATTGGCATAATGTTTAAATAAAATTTTAAATTATTTAAAAATATTTAAATAAAATTTTGTTTTTTATTATATTTGATTAAATCTCATTCTTTTATTTTTGATTAAATAAGTTCTAACATGTCATGTATCATCAATTATGATATGCTAACATGTCACATCATAATTAATTATAATATTTTAATATACCACATCAACATTACGTAACATAAAATAATAAATAATATTTTTACTAAGTCAATCATTAATTAAAAGTATTTATTTGATTTAAAATAAAAAATATAAAAATTTATTTGATTTAAAATAAAAATATAAAAACTTGATTAAACATAATAAAAATATAAAAAATTATTTGATTTAAAATAAAAATATAAAAACTTGATTAAATGTAATAAAAATATAAAAATTTAAAAGTATTAAAAAAAACATGAATTATCTGTGTTTATAATCTTAAATCAGTTAATTTTATTAATTATAATAAAATTAAAACTGATTGAATTATCAATATCTATGTTTCTTTTTTTCAAATTACTCTAAAAAATTGAATTAATCAAAATTCGGAAATTACTTACACACTTTTATGTACGACATTTTGAAGTTGTTCATAGTAGCTCACCGACAAAATGGCAATGGAGGTTGTGTAGCTTTATCATAGGAGTGGGTGCCATCATTGCTCATCCTAAACTTATGTGTGTTTTCTCTCGCACCCAAAACAATCAAAGTTTTCAGTGCACATGCCACGTGTCTTTAAAAATTATTCTTGCCTTCTCACCTGGACAATAACTTCCTGATAAGCGTTTGACTTTGGAGATAATGTTCAACTCAATGATTTAACTGGCATTAATCATACTGAACATATTTTGTGCAACTGCGGTGAGGTTATTGTGTTCATCGTATTGCCATCACATCGGCACCAGTAAGGCTTACCGTTGGAAGCCCATTTGAGTGTTTTGTCACCGTACTCTTTATGCAGCCGGCCCGACGAATGTGCGGTGAAACCCCAGTTTTGACACCCCACCCGTTACTTTTTTCTTTTTCTTCACTAAGTTTCGGATATGACAAGGTCAAATGCGTTAGAACAACCCACTAGGCTTCTCAGTGCCGGGGAAGATTTTTCATGGTTTAAAGCCTGACGGAATTGGGTCAGGAAACACGAGAGAGAATTGGCTTTCCGGACGTGGCAGTGCAATTCATTCAATCCCGTATCCACTCCACACCCCGAAACTTGCAAGAATAAAAAACGTTTCGGGCCCAGAACAGGACCACTCACAGCTTTCCTACTGGCACAACATTGAAGGCTCTCACTCTCCCATTTACGTCCAGAAATTGCAGCATTTGGAACAACAATATTTGCCAGAAATAAAACCCCACTCTATTTCTATGGGCGTGGGGGACATGGACCAGACATAAAAACCCAAATCTTTTTAAAATCCATGGTCCCTACAGAATTGAAAAGTGGAGCCATCCACGTGCGCTAACAGTCCCCATTCCTAATTCTCACTTCCATCACAGTAGCTAATTGCAATAATCTAATCTAATCCTTAAACCTCACAGCAAAAATTGATTAAATAAACAAACACTAAGGAAAATGTAATTAATACAAAGAAAAAAAATGTTTAGGTGAAAACACCGTGCCAGTATTCCGCTTCACACCCAGTTGCTGCCAAAGTCCGCAGCTGCGTCTCACCTTCCCTCTCAATTCCCAACACCCCATTAATTAAAAATCCAAAATAAATTAAAAATAAAAAACCCTCTCTAAATAACAACTCGAAGAAAAAAAAAAACTAATAAGAAAAGAACAAATTAACAGACCGGCATAATTACGGTTCAGGACAAGAGAGCCGAGAAAACGACAGTGGCAAAGACAGTGAAAATAACAGTGCGCAACAGAGGAGCACTCACGTGACCAGCAGAATTATCCGAGGTGCTGTTCTCTGACGAACCAGCTGGCCCTTCGGCCGGTGATCCGGCGGGAGTTTCCGTTGGTGGAGCTGGTGGTGAAGCGGCCAGCGGCGATGGTGCTTCGGATGCTGGAGCTGGACTTGGAGACACAGATGGTGTCGGTGAAGGAGAAGAATTTGGCTCCGGGGCAGGTGCTGGGGATGGAGACTTGCCGAATAACTCAGAAGGAAGCAAGACGTTGTCGACGGTGAAAATGACAACTGGTGGTGAGTCGAAAACCGCTTCGGCGACTCTGGATGAGCCAACTCCAGTATGAAGAGTGACAGAGTCGCCGGCTGTCGTAACTTTCAGATGGAACTTTCCAGCACCGCTTGTGGCCAATGTATTGAGCGGATCTTTCGTCGTCTTCAATGTCCCCTTAGGCTTGTACTCTGGCGAGGCGTGGTACTGTAGAAGCGTGACTTGATCGGAATTCGTGAGCTTGCTCAGATCAGGAACACCTTCGGCTTTAAAAGCTTCATCAGACGGCGCAAAAATGGTCAAACCTTTATCAAGCGCGGACTCATAAGTCTTAAGCACGCCGCTGCTGATAAGCAAACTAGCAAAAGTCTTGCAGCCTGCTTTTTCGAGCAAACCGGTGATGTTGACGTCGGAAGCCGACGGGGCAGGAGCAGTTAAAATCCCCGGAGCAATAATCGGAGCGCTGATCTCAATGATAGAGATGTTGTAGGGAATCTGCTTAACGGACTTGGTGTAAGAGGAGTCGAGTTTGGACCCGGGAATGGCGGAGCCGAAGGCGACTTTTCCACCTTGGAGATCGGTGATGTTGACAAAACCCAGGTTTCCAGGGGCATTTCCGGTGGTTTGGTAAAGAGTGGTAGTGAGGGTAGTGCCCTTAGAGATTTGGTGGAGCTTTTGCGGGTCATAGTAGTCTAGAAGAACGTGAAGGCTAAGGATGTTTTTGATGACGGAAAGGGGATGTTTGGCCGTGAGGGCAGACATGGCCCCATTGCTGAGGACAAGGCAAGTGATTGTTTCTCTGCTGTTGATCTCATCGGCTAGCTTTGTTTGGGAGAGGAAGCTGTTGTAAACAGAGTAATCCGGGAAGCCTTCGAGAATGGCAGTAATATTGTGGGCATGGGCTGTAATAGCAACTAAAGAGAGTGTGAAAAGGAAGAGGTTGAGTGGGTGAAATGCGCCCATCGTGAACGTTGAAGAGATCGGCGGAGCTCAGCCAGTTAAGAAGCAGAGAGTGAGAGTCCGTGTGGAAGAACAAAGAAGAGCTAAAAAGGAATGATTTTGGAGGAGGGCTGAAGAGAGGGTTAGGATTTTAACCAGGGTTCAGTTAGTTGGAAAGGATGGGGCCACGTGAAGGGGGGCAGGCGTGCTTTGGTCACAGCTGGAAATGTGAAGGGTTTTGCGGGTGAAATGCTTGTATGCATATTTTTCTCCTTTTCTGGAGGTGAATTGACAAGAATGGACGTCGGCTTTTCGATTATGCCATCATTGAAGCTATCCGTTACGATGGTAATGACTGATGATTGGTGAAAACGGGCATATAACGGCTATTAACCCAAAGGACGTGCCGTCGCTTTGCCTGGTTACTCGTCGACGTTGGTTCAACCAATGGTCTATGCGTGGTTGAGTTTGAACTTTCGAAACTTCATCTGAAGATGAAATCCATCTTGACCTGCCTGCTGTGAAGAAGTTCGAACCCTACCTAAATTGGCAACGGAAGAGAACATTTATAACGGGAGTCTGCTTCTTAGTTCTCAATACTTACCCCTTACTATAGTATTAAATTATTATTCATGATCAACTAAAACATTATCATATTATTATTTATTTATTTACTTTTAATAAGTACTTTCCTATCCAAAAAAATTAATTACTTATTTATTCTGGAATCCATTTTTTATAACTATGAAATTATGATCTGACGGGTTAACTTTTATGAATCGTTGAATTTTAATTTACTAACATCTCGACTAAAAGTTTTGAAAATAATTCTTTTCTCATGAGTTTTAAAAATAATAATAAACAGTTAATTTAAAATGTAATATTAATTGATGATAATAAAATCATTTTCATTCAATGTGAGTGATAATTTGTGACTGTTTTAATTTTACGGTAAACAAATTTCATGATTTTTTATTTATATTTAATACACTATCTGTTTATAAATTTTATACATTATCAATAAATCAAATGTGATCGTGTTATTAATAAATAAATTTAAAAATTATAAATTTTAAACAAATATATTCATAAATTTAAAATTTTATCTTTACATATTTACAAAGGGAAGTGATACTATGTAATTGAGTGATAGTGTTTACATAAAACACATTAACAATTTATGGAATATAATACAACTAATAGTATTAATAGATCATAGCAAAGTGATTTATCAAAAGAATTTTTTTATTTATATTTAATACATTATCGATTTATAAATTTTATATATTTTCAATAAATCAAATATTATCTTATTATTAATAAATAAATTTAAAAGTTAACATTTTTTTAAAAAATATTTTAAATCAAAACAAATAAATTTTTATATTGAAAATTTTTTAAATATTTACTTTTCCACATATATAAAATGATATTCTGATATTAAATGATAAAGACAGTGACAGCGTTCACTTAGTTTATGGAATATAAATCCTTTTTATTAATGAAATTGATGCCAGCAAAGCAATCATGATTGATCCAGAGGATCCCCCTTTTATAAGCTTGTACCCCACGCCACTTCCCACACCCCAGCCATAATCTTCAGATTCCCTCAGTCATCAATATTCTGCAACTTAATTTGTCCTTTTGGTCTCTTGTTTGCGTGGCCCTCAGCATCTCATAAACATAATGTTCTCCCCTTTACTAAAAAAAAGAAAACATCTATCAGCCTTCTCTTTTACCAATAGTGCATAACTTCAATGCTAGCTACCATCCTTTTTCATTTCAATTCTGTTAATAGACTAAACTATAATAGTAGCAGACAAACAATCATTCCTTCTCCTCATTTCCATTTTCTTTTTTTTTTTCCGTAAATTTTACTGACATTTTCTTTAGAGGTTAACCTATGAATTTTATATAGTAAAATTATAAATATATCTTAAAATGTGAATAAATAAATTAATTTTAAATTAAAAATATTTTAATGTTTTTAGTAGACGAAATTAAACGAATAACTTTATGAGAACAAAAATTATTCATAAAATACAGACAGAGGAAAAAGAAATCACAATATGATTTAGAAAAAAACTCAAATGCGTTAATTAATCAGGCTTTTAACTCTGCAGGTGAACTTTAATGTCTCCTACTCTTACCCTTTTGGGGGTTAGACTTTTTTAGAGTAACATGAAGTTGTTTTAGAGGCAATAATGCAGTTACTGATGGGGGCATCTTTGCATGCCTCAAATTGAAGCAAGGCAATCAAATCCCTTTCAGCTGTAAACAAACGAGCACAATAAGAATATCAATTTCTCATCTTTTTTCTTCTTTTCCTTCTCGTGCGGTGAGAAAGTGAATGATAATATATATATATATATATTTCTTCATTCACAAGATTTAACCTTTTGACAAAACTAAAGTGGGAACTAATATTTTTCACCTGCTGACATATGTCCCTTTAGCATCAACGCAATGGCCGGGTGATTGCAAAGGTAATTTACGGATTAAGATATATATTTAATTAAGTTATTATATATTTTTTAAACAAATAAAATTTTATGTTATTATTTAAAATGAAATTTATCATGTTATATCATGATAAGAGTAGAGTGTGAGATTGTTACATGACTATTTCATCATATTACATCATTATTTATTGTAATAAGTGAATAAGTCACATTAGTATTATATAATATAAAAAAAATATTATCATCTTTACTAATAAAATAACTAATAAAGGCGTGTTCAACATAAAATGAAAATGTAAAAGATCAATTAAATGTAATAAAAAATTAAAGATTGATTTATTTATTTTTATAATTTGAGAATTTTTAGATATTATACTCCTAAAATAAGGAGGAAGGCAATTAGCTGTTTGTAGCCACGAGATATATATTTGGTTTGTACCACAGAATGTGATAATAGGGTGATTCACTTATTTTCGGCAACTTAAATTTGTCGGCAACAAAGTAGCATCACACTGTTAAAATAAAACAAGGAGGAATGTGCAAAGGCTGTTTTTCCCGTTGAAAATGCTACGTGGCAAATGACAATGTTGCTCCATTAAAGATTTCAAAGAAACATAGCTGGGTCCTCTCGTTGTCTGCCTCCACCCGTGGTGACAACTGGAGAACTTTTTGCATGGAAGTTGAACTGGGGTTGGATGCAACTGTTTTTATGCACGTGCAGATGCCAGGAAAAAAGAGCAATTTCTAAAGGAAAATTTTCCAGGTGGGATTTTTGTATTTTCACCGACCGCTGTGAGGGGAGATAGGAAAGAAGAGAGAACCCACAGCTCGCAAACAAAAATACCATATCTTATCAGGAGTGTATTCAAGAAAAATATTATAACTAAAATAATAACAATAATTAAAAAATTAATAAATTTATTAATATTATTAACTACATAAAACTATAAATAAATAATATAATTAATAGAAAATTTTAACACTTCGGTAATGTCATCTGACATCACTTGTATCAACATGAGTTCCCTTTTCGTCTTACCCAATGAATTAAAGCTCAAAATGTATAAAAGATAGTAGTTATCTTGATTGATGAGACTAGACAAATTTTTGTGGGTATCATATTGTTTCTAATTTCGAGTATTTTTAGTTAAGATTGTATAAAATTTTTTGATTCATGTGATAATATTTACATTTAAATTAATAATAATAATCTCATATTTGCATGCTTAGATTAGTTGGATCCTATCGTTATCCTACTTTCATATAAAAAACATAGAACTTGTAATTTGCAATGAATCATATCTAGTAGTATGTTTGAGGAAGGGAATATAGTGCTGGGCCAAGCTATCCTGGAGGGTTGTTTGGATTGAACTTACTCTTTTCAATAATTACTAGGCCGAACTTCAAATCCAATTAATTTTGGACTAAAGATCAGTTGAAATTTTATGGGCTTTAAAAGCAAACTGTCATTGAACCCAAACAATAACAAACGACAAGACGAATAAGCAACCATCAAACACTTGGTGGCACTTCCAACAATCCACCTGTCTGATGACCGTGCAGAACCGGGGCCCCACCTAAGCTAGCAAAGCCTTGCTTTAGTGTGGGACCCACCATAACTGAAATCAGTGACGTGTCCTCCTCTGCTCATTGCTAGTGCCAGGGAATCGATCTGACAGTGCGCGTGACACAAACCTACCAACTTTTGTTACCGTCTGCAAACAGCACCGGCTCTTTCAAAGTTTCATTGGACCGTCCATGTCACACCCGAATTGTGAGAGTTGGATTTGACCTTTGTAAGCATGTTAAAGAAGCTGAATTTTGCCTGCGGAGACTGCGAAAAAGGGCTGATGTTGTCAGAATCCTGACACGCGCTTTAATCCTGACTTTATGTCACACACACTCACACTCGTCGCTCCCTCATAAAACTGGCCCCGAGCAAGTGATCATGTTTAGGTTCAAGGAACTCTCTTTTGAAAGTCCGCTTTTCAGTAGTTTTTACGAATATCTGTACCATCTTCTCTCTTCCGCGACGTTCAAAGACAAACGCATAGTAATCTTGTAATTGATATCACCGGTTTCGGTCGTTCCTTTGCTATGTCGTCAATGCTGGCCCAACCGGTTCAAAGCCCACCTCTTCCAGATTCTGGTATTGTCTTTTTTATCCTAAATTTAAGGATTGGAACGGATTACGGTTGGTTAATTAATTTTGAGCTTGTCTTAATTGCAGGTGGTGGTGGTGGTGGGAGTGGGACCCGGGAGAGGTCAGAGGAGAGGGGAGGGACGGTGAAGATGGAAGAGAAGGAGAAGAGGAAGGAAGGATCGCCGTCGATCAGGTTGGGCCTCGGGATTGATGGGAACACGACGGAGAAACCCGTGGTCAAACACGGAAAGTGTGTGTTCACGACAGCACAGTTGCATGAGCTGCAGTTACAAGCGCTTATCTACAAGTACATAGCGGGTGGAATCCCAGTTCCTCTTCACCTTGTTATACCCATTTGGAAAAGCGTTGCTTCCTCTGGCTCTGCTCATGGCGGCATCTATGATCAGTATCCAAGCTGTAAGCTTTCTTCTTTGTAACTTTTCTCTTCCCTAGAGTCAGAATTTTTCTTTCTTTTTTTGTTATGGAATTTGTTTTTTTTTTGTTAGATTGAGTTTCTTATGTTTTCTGTTTGTTCGTTAGAAATTTCTGTTTGCTTTTTCTTTCATGAATTTGTCAGAGCAAGTTTCATGGAGATTGTTACTCTTAAAAGTCGAGGTTAATTTATTTTGTTTATTTTTAATTTTTCATGAATGTGTTGATGTTCAATTATCGGAAAGAAAAGAAAAGATGTTTTTATGTTAATTAGGCTTGGAATTTGCGACCGTCTTCTGTTAATTGTTAAGCATAAATTAAATGTTAATTATTCCTGGGAAATTGAGTCTCGTTGTAAGCTTGACAAGGTCTTGCCTACTTGTACTTGGAATTTGAGGTTCATCGATCAATTTTAACGTAAGTTAAATTATTAGATGAATTCGGTCCACATTAGTTTAAATTTAGCCGGACAGACATTGAAAGGGAGTTTTTCTTTCAATAAAATGTTTTGTTTCGGTGATGTGAATTAGGACGAAGAATTAGAATACTTATTTCGCTTTTCTTGTTTCAGTTGTAGGATTCAGTCCTCAGGGATTTGATTATAGGAGCATGATGAATCCCGAGCCAGGGAGGTGTAGAAGAACTGATGGGAAGAAATGGCGGTGCAGTAAGAATGTGATTCCTGATCAGAAGTATTGTGCGCAGCACATGCATAGGGGTCGTCAGCGTTCAAGAAAGCCTGTGGAATCTTCTCAATTTACTTTGCCTGATACAACTCTATCAAGAAGATCAAATAAAGAATCAGAAAACTCAAAAAACCTTTCAGCCACCGTAAGTTCTCAATACACGAACCCATCTTCGTGTAATACCAGCACCAGCCATGAGAGAACTGCTACCACTGCTGTGGATAGCAACAATGTGTGGAGCAATAGGAACTCCATTTCCACAATTGCCACCACTAGCACTACCATCATTACCGCAACAAACAATGATGAGAAAAATGATTGCAAAAGGAACAAAAACTTCCCAAATACTAAAAAGAAGAGAGAAGAGAAACACTCTGTTAGTGATAATATTATCATCAATAAAAGCAGCAAGATTGGAAACAATGCCACTGTTGGTAATAGTATATCCCCTGGTGTGGGCTTTTCTCCAAAGAGTGTTCTTCAAGGTAGTGTTGTAAAAACTGAAATAATGCTCTTGTTATCATTCCTAAAGCTAGCCCATTTTCGGGACCCTCCTATCCCCTTTCTGATTTGGCTATGATATTTTATATATCATTTAATTTATAAGTCTTTCAAATTTGCTTAAACTGCATGGGTTCATGGTTTTTACTTGTATGAATCATTTGATGGTCCCCATTGTTTGCCACTCTTGTATGTTAGCATGTAATTTTTTGCCCAAAAGATTTTTTAGAAGGTTCTTTATATTTATGTTATTCTACCTTTTTTTTCTAAAACATTTTAGTTTTTGAAGTTCATGATTATGATATACATGCTCCAAAGTGCTGGGCAGTGTGAAGTCTATTACCATAATCATTGTTATTAGTGCTTGTACTATCTGAATAGAATTAGTTCTAATCACCATGTATTGTTATGCACAGCATTGAACATAACAGTTTAATCCCTTGTAGAACCCTTTTGACACTAATTAGAATGACTTTTCTTGTTATTATTATTTCAGTTCTAGGCTGCAACAGTTCCCATGGTTACAAAAACGAAATGGAACTTGAACCAGGGAGATGTAGGAGAACAGATGGGAAAAAATGGCGGTGCAGCAGAGATGTTATTCCTGATCAGAAATATTGTGCGCGGCACATGCACAGAGGTGCAAAAAAGCATGTGGAGGTTTCTCAGCCTGTTGCCGTTCCTACTATTGGCCCACCTAGTAGATTAACAGTAGCCAGCAAAGCAGCTTGTGCAGTCCTGAGCACCAGCCTTTCTATTTCAATTCCGAGTCCTCATCTGATTACACAAGATGAAAAAAGTACGAGCAGTAGCAGTGAGACTACCATCAGTGACACCACCATCACTGTCTTCGAGAATGGTAATGTTTCTTGATGTGATCTTATTTGTGGAAGGTTAAACCTTTTTTGAGTTTAGATCCACTTTTATGCCAACTCAAGATGATTGAGGTGTTTCTTCATAAAGACAAGCGAGAGTATTAGGTGTCATTCTGCAGTGAGCTATACTCAAGAAGTCGGAGATCAATGGTGATCAGCGAAGCTTCATGCCCGGCACATTTCTTCTTTTTGATCAGATCTCTGACCTCTTTTTCATGTACCAATGCATTTGAAAATTTTGTTAAGATGAGAAAGGGTGCCTTCCTTAGTGTGTTCTGGTGGGCAAAAGCAGATGAGTTCCTTGATACATGGCCTTGTATAAGCTCCTTGATTATACTCCAATGTTTTAATTTTCCCATTGGGTATTTCTATTCAATCTTGTACTGCAATTGCCATTAGTTGGAAGATCTGTGATGAATCTCTGCTTAACTTTACTCAGATCCTATAAGAGTTTGTAGTGTTTTTTAGTGCGTACCAGTTTGTGTTGTTACTTGGGAGTTTCAAGCGCAGCCGGTATTAGTTAGTTTCATATTTTTTCATCCTCCCAAAGGAATTCTGTTTCCATTTCTCTTTTAAAAGATTTTTTTTAACGGTTTGAAATAATAAATTTAATTGAGAATAATTTTTTTTCTAAAAAATATATAAAATTACTTGTAAGTATAGGGATGTTAACAGTTAAGATATTTGTAATTTTTAGATATTTTAATCCGAATTTTATTATTTGATAAGATATTGAACTCTTATAATATTTCAATTAAGTTATAAAATTATTACTTGAACCTATACTTGAATATTTTAGATATATTAAATATTCGAACTCATTAAATACTCAATTATAATAAATTTAAAATAATTTTTATGTATATTATTAATAAAAAGTAAATTAATAAATTAAAGTTCATAAAAAAATTTAAATTTAAATTCATATTTAGGATAATTAATAAACTTTAATAAATATTACCTTAATTATAAAATATTTATAAAAAATATAAAATTAAAATTTAATGTTAAAAATTATTATTTATAATAAATTAAAATAATAAATATTTTAATATCACTACTCAAACCTGTGATGAATAATAATTTTACTATTTAAAATTTTTTTGAATTCAAATATAAATAATACACGATACTCATTATATTTTTAATTAGTGATAACAATGAGATCATTGTTAATTATTACTCATAATTCTTCTAAGTAATTTTTTAAATTTCCAACCATAAATTAAATTAATAAAATCATGATGATGGAAAGAGTTCACCTCGAGGTAAAAAAAGGAGAGAGGTTTCTTGTTTAACAAGCAACAATTTATTTTAAAAAAAAGAGAAATATAGAAAAAAGGGCAATGGGATTGTATTAACTCTTATTGGTCTTCCTTCAAGTAGTCAACAATCACAGAGAAGAAATCACTTGATATTGGTGGAAGTTCAGATTCCATAGTCAAGTTTTTTCCTACATGAAACTGAAAACAAAGCCGATATTTTTGAATGCTTCTCGATCTTTTTGTTCAAGCCGGATTTCACCATCGATTCCAAGGGTTCAAGCCCCA
The DNA here is from genome assembly GCF_000208745.1 of Theobroma cacao. NCBI lineage: Eukaryota > Viridiplantae > Streptophyta > Magnoliopsida > Malvales > Malvaceae > Theobroma > Theobroma cacao. Next base: position 35,255,197 of record NC_030850.1, on the reverse strand, counting down.
AGGCCATAGCCCTTTACTTTCCGGAGCGAGTTTAACAAGGTTCCATCTGGTTTCTGCAGTGTCCTTGGCTGGTGCTGACGGTACCGGACGACTAATTTCACATGGTTTTATTGGAGGAACAAGGAGGTTTCATCATTCCAATCCGAACTCACAAACGCAAAGAACATCCAGGGCCCTTGTCAGGGCCTCAGAAAGTGCTACAAAATACTTGGCTAGAGCCATTTTAAGGGTTTCATTAGGAAAGTGTACTGCTGGTGAGGTAATTACTACTGCTCTAGTGGGTTCTTGTTTGTTGGTCATAATTTTTGGGGGTAATATAGAAAGAGTTCCATACTCAGAAAGGTTTCATCACGCACTATCTGATAAACTGGAGAAGAAGTTGGGGAATATCAATGGAAGAGGTTTGAGAAGGAACTTAAAGGGAAATTTCTGCCCCCATCTGATCCTCGTGCCATTCGGGTTCAGTCCATTGCTAGAAAGATACTTCAAGCAATGGATAAAGGATTAGTGCTCCAACATCAGTACAAGATCACTTCACAAACCTGTTCAAGGCTGCTTAACTATACGGTACCAAATTTCGATGCCCAAAGGAGTCTCTCTCCATGGCATTCTAGCTTATATCATTAACAAAATTCTATCTTTCAAAAAAAAAAATTTGTATTTATGTCCTCTCAGCTATCTATTACATTACATATGCTGGGTTCCTGCTTGTTGCCAAATGGTTCATGCATCTACTAATTAGTAACTATTTGCTGTGTGCTTGATTTCTGCTAAACATGATTACCCTGATTTTAGCCTCTAGGACTTGGTTTTTCTTGTTCTTCTAGAAGATTATGTAGAAGTTCCTAGTGACATGCTGGAAATTTAATTCAGTTTTCCTCCAATATGAAGTAACAATTGCATTCATCTTAATTTCTTTTCTCTCTCTTTGTTTTTGAACTGAAGGAGGGAGGCAGAGGCAGATTACATCAGGTTAATGTTAATGGCTTCTGCGGGATATGATCCTCAAGTGGCACCTGATGTTCATGAGAAGCGGCTGGGGAGTTCATCACGCTTTGACTTATTTTCGACTCACCATTCTGGACAAAAGAGAGCTAAGTTGTTGAATAAACCCAAAGCAATGGAACTGGCAAAACAAGTGTCCGAGGAAGTGAACGCTGGCTATGGCCTTAGAAGTTTTGTTTAAGATCAATTTTTTCATGAAAAAACTGAAATCCCATTAACTATTAAGGCTTCTTCCTTTTCTTCTTGTGTAGGAAGGTTGAATTTCGTGCGGGACCGTTAACAGCCCCATAACAAACGATTTGCTATCTTTGTCTGCTTTTCATCATGTGGTGTCGTGGTGTAGTTGGTTATCACGTCAGTCTAACACACTGAAGGTCTCCGGTTCGAGTCCGGGCGACGCCATGAATATTTTCACATCTGAAATATATTTGGTTTGTGTTGATTTTGTCACATTTCACTATCTTATAAATTTACACTATGCATAGATATAAGCAAATCAGAGAAACATAACTGTAACTTCTGCACTCACTTATTTCCAACAATGGGATTGACAAAAGTTAAAGATATGCAGAAAGTTTAATATAGCAAAAAGACCCTTGCCTTTAGAGTATACAATGATGGAGGGTTACAATAAAACCTTTGAAACCCACTTTGGTCTTCTCCAAGTTTGAACAATACATTCACAGGTATTTGCACACTATGCTAGTCATTTTTGACAGCCTTATAGCATTACATCTGAAACTTGAAAAAGGTCCTACTTTTTGCAGGTACCCATAGGATCTGCATTCTTGATTATCCAAGGGTGTTCCATAATCTTCTGAAGAGGGAGCCGTTTTGAAGAGTCCTTCACAAGAAGCTGCAAATAAGATTCAAGTACTTGGAATTTCAGATGTCAAATTATTTACATTCATTCTTCATAACCAATGTCTATTTAAAGGTAGTTGAGGGACTGGTGGGGAGAGTTACCCGGCTGATGAGATTTTTAGCCTCCATTGAGACATGAGGCGTGGATGGGAAGCTCAGGTCAACGTCCCTGATCCTGTAATGTACAGCTTGGGTCACTACCTTGGTCACCACACCATATTCCAATCTACATTAGATAAAATATCAAGAAACCACCCATTCCTGCATACCTTTTGAATGTATCACTTTGACTCTCGGCCTCAAATGGAGGAGCACCGTAGAGGAACTCATAGCAAAGGATGCCTAGAGTCCAGTTATCAACTGCATAATCATGAGCTTTGTTTTCCACCATTTCTGGCGCTAAATAATCCAGAGTTCCACACATTGTGCGTCTCTTGCTTGTTGACTGTACGGACCATCCAAAGTCTGCAATCTTCAACCGACCCTGTACAGTAATAGTGGAATTACTTACATTCAGACACAATCAACAGAACATTAAACCCAAGATTTGATTTCAGACAAAAATTCCCATGCTGGCCTAATGCACATATCAGACAGACCAATTTATACTTCTTGAATGGATTTCTGAACAGGGCACAGTTATGGAAAACAAGTGCATGCCAAATTAAGAAGAAAAAAGAAATGAAATGACAGCGGCTTACCTCATGATCAAGCAGCAAATTTTCCGGCTTGATATCTCTGTGAATTACATGTTTCTCATGACAATATGCCAACGCTTTTGTCAAACTTGCAATGTACTGAAAAAAAAAAACTCAAAAATCGTGACAATTTTAGAAACCAAAATCTATATATAAGTTGAAAAAAATGGAGATTGGGTCATTACTGTGGCAGCTTGCTTCTCACTGAGATGACCATTTTTTCTAAGCTCCTTATAAAGCTCACCCCCAAAAGCATACTCAAGAATCAAGAAAATTCGTTCGCTGTCGTGAAACCAACCGTAAAGCCGCAGTATATTAGGGTGACGAAGGCTGGTTTGAATTTCCATTTCTCTCCTCAACTGATGGTGGATCCTGTATTTCTCTATCTGTTCCTTGAATATAACCTTCAACGCCACAATGTATTTGCTCTACAAAACGATATAAAGAATCCCCCTCAAGAACATTTGGAGTGAATAGAGAAGGCGTTTTAACGACGGAAAAAAAGAAGAACAGAAGAAGAGAGGGGAGTACCTTGACTTCCCTGGCGAGATAGACTCTACCGAATTTGCCTTTGCCCAGGGGTTTTCCGATCTCGAAGTCTTCCAAGGACCATTTTCGTTTTGGATTTCCTTCTCCTTCTTCGCTTTGGGAAATCATTTCCCTGATTCCGAAACGATGCCCAAATTGATTTCTTCTTTTCCTTTCCAGAGATTGTACAAGGATTCGGGGATTGAAATCAGGGAGAAGCAGCAGGGGAAGACGGTATGGGCGATGATCAGGAATTTGAATTTTAGAACCCGCCCATGTCATTTGAGCCTAGAGCTTTCCATGGGCCTGGATTGTAGCCCAGATAACTTGGGCCCACTCTACCATATATTTTTCTATTTTTACTTGGTTTAATGAGAAATCCTACTTGGTTATTTCAGAGTTATGTCTGATTAATCAGCCCTCTTTAACAGATTCTAATTATAAAGTCCAAATTGGACTTTGAACAGGATGGTTATGGATAATTGTAAAGGTGCTCATGAATCGAATTAAACCGATTTAATTAGGGTAAGCTTAATTCAGATTTTTATTGTAAAGAACTTGCCAAAATCGGGTTCAAAAGTAAAGTGATTAATTAACTATTAAATGTTTCGTACAAGCAAAATATTTTGATTATAATAAGACAAAATTGTTAATTAAAAGAAAATAAAAAAGGAAAAAAGATTGCGTTCATATGACAATAATAATTTTATCAATTAATTAGGTCGCATTTCCCTCCCAAAGGTTCCCCTCAAGTACGAGAGTGATGTGGTTACGTAATATTCTTTTCCTTTTCATTAAATAGTTGTAATTCATGTGATGCAAGGATAAGGATTGTTATTTATTTTATAAACCATTATTTATTACTCCTTTAATCTATTTATTTCAACCCAAATCGCCTTTCAAATTCATAATATTTTATGTCAGAATTCTTTTTTTTTTTCTCAATTTATATGTATATGGATCTATGTAATTGTTCTACAATTAATATCCTAGTTTTTTTTTTCAGGCGGGTGCTCGTATTTGTTTAGGCTACCGGCACCGGCAGATGAAGATATTCTCGATTACTCTTATTCGCTACTTCCGCTTCAAATTAGCGGATGGCATGGAAAATATAACTTATAGGACCCCCTTCTCTCTTCAAATGAACAAAAGCCTTCATATTTGTGCTGTTCCAAGGATGATTCAATGAATTTCAGCGCATGAAGAATTGCTTGCCAAAATACTTCAAAGTGTTAGTACAAAGATCGAGATGCCTCCTCGACAGCTTAGAATGTTGGTCCTATATGAAATTAGAATTTAATAAGATATGATCGAGATCCTGGTTCTTGTCGTTCTGCATTTGCTGGTTTGCAATGAAACATTGGCCCCTGGTTCCTGGTTCCTGGTTCATGTTCATTGATCTTTCTTTCTTCATGGTAGACTGTACTGCAATTTATGCTTCAGCATCCATGGACGGATATTAAATTCATTGCCACTACTGTCCCTTTTTCTAATCCTCTCTTTTCTCATTATCAGAATATTCACCGGTAAATCCATCAATGATCCTAACTACGCCCCGGTGAAGGGCAGTGTTTTAAACCAGCTCTTATCCTTTAACCATATCTACGACTACCAAACACAAATTGCCAAAAAACTGCCCACTTTCAGGTTACTTGGTATTGCACGTAGTGTAATCTTCACAGCCGATACGCGAAACATAGAGCACGTTTTGAAAATAAATTTTAACAAATATGAAAAGGGTACACATCACCAAGAACTTGTTAGAGATCTTTGGGGACAAGGGATTCTTGCGGTGGATGGAGACAAGTGGCGGTAGCAGCGGAAGCTTGCGAGCTTCGAGTTCTCGACGAGAGTTCTTAGAGATTTTAGCTGCTCTGTTTTCAGAATATATACTGCCAAACTGGTTAGAGCTGTTCCGGAGCTAACGGCGTAGAGACAGGTTATTGAATTCCAAGTGAGTAACTCGATCTGTTTTTTTTTTTTTTTTTTTTTTTAAAACAGAGAGCCAAAGGTCAAATTTTGAGTGTTTAAGTTATGGAGTAGTCTTGTTGCGTAGGATATGTTGATGAAATACACAATGGAATCGATGTTCAAAGTTGGGTTTGGAATTGATTTAAATTGGATGGAAGGGTCAATTGAAGAAGGAACTACCTTCGTAAAGGCTTTTGATGATGCCAATGAGTCGGTGTGCTTGCGCTATATCCATACTTTTTGGAAGCTGAAAAGAGCTCTTAACATTGGCTCCGAAGCCTCCCTCAAGAAGAATATCAAAGTCATTGATAATTTTATTCACAATGTTTTAAGCACCAAGAAGAAACTGCTAGCAATGAACCCAGATCCTGTGAGTCATATTTTGCCCTAAATTTGGTGGTTGTTTAAACTTATTATGACTTGGATAGTTAATGCTTTCGTTATTTTTTTTTTATAAATTTTTTATATAACAAAGTAAAAGGTGAATAAGCAAAATTTCAATTGATTAAAAAGAGATAAATAATTAAAGGTATAGCACATTTAATTTATTTTTTTAAAGTCATGCCAACAGTAATGTACATGATGAGTTCTCGTTTTGTGTTGTTAAAAGTTGATTATTTTTTGGGGATTTAAGAATGTCAAAGAAGACATACTTTCACGGTTTTTAATGGAGAGTGAGAAGAATCCAGAAACAATGACTGATCAATATCTAAGGGACATAATTTTGAATTTCTTGATTGTTGGCAGAGACACTACTGCCAATGCTTTGTCCTGGTTCTTCTACATGCTCTGCAGGCACCCCTTGATACAAGAAAAAGTTGCACAAGAAGTTATAGACATCAATTGCAGCCACGGAAATGATGCTAGCGTTGATGACTTCATCACAACCATACCCGATGCAACTCTTGAGAAAATGCATTATCTTCATGCAGCATTAACAGAGACCTTAAGACTGTACCCTCCAGTCCCTCGGGTAAATTTGCTGAAAATTTTCATAGATTGATTTTTGCTTCGTGCTTATTGTGCTGAAAATACTACCGTTTGAAGCTTAGGATCTAAGATTTCTGTTGTTGTAATATATGGATGGGTCATATTACAACATCTTAACTATAGGCATTTCTTCATAGCATTTCAATAATTACATACAAACGTGGGTAATATGGTATCTTTATTGTACATCAAGGATGCAAGGTGTTCACAGGCGGATGACATTTTCCCGGATGGACGCAAAGTCAAGAAAGGAGATGAGGTTGCCTATGTGCCCTATTCCATGGGTAGAATACCTTCCATTTGGGGAGAAGACGCTGAGGTCTTTCGGCTGAAAGATGGCTTAAAAATGGAGTTTTCCAACCAGAATCGCCTTTCAAATTCGTGACATTTCATGTTTGAACTCTCTTCTTAATAAATATATCTACACGTATGTATCTTTATTGTCAATTTTTGTTTTGGCTTTTGCATTACTTCCCGCAGGGGGTCCTCGAATTTGTTTAGGCAAGGAATTCGCGTACCGGCAGATGAAGATATTCTCAATTGCCCTTATTCGCTACTTCCGCTTCAAATTAGCTGATGATACAAAAATTGCAACATACAGAGTAACATTCACTCTTCAGATACGAGGAGGCCTTCAACTTTGTGCTGTTCCTAGGACAACTTAAACCAATTCCCAGAAACATGATAACTTGTCGGTTGGAAAAATGTTCAACCCCTTGCTGGTTGCAATAACATTACTTCCACTTTCCTTTTCTTGTTTTGTGCAGCACAACAACTGGATTGTTTCAAGTCGACTTCGGATTTGCTTTTCTAATGATGTTGAAGATGAAACTTTGGGTCACCTTGTATTGAAGATCGGTAAAACAAATCCAATGCATTAATTTCTGATTCTAACCTTAACCCATACTCCACTTTTGATAGTTGGCTAATTCCCTATTCTAATCTTTCTTTAATTTTCCCATTTAGGACAAATTATTTATTTATTTCTACTATTTCTGGCCAACAGTTGAGCCGTAACTCCATGCCCCAACACTGATGGTGGCATGGCGGAGATAGACCTCCGACCATAAATAACTTTTGTTTTTGCTTGTGTGTTGGGCCTTTTCAGTTTAGGGTTGGATCATTGATGTACACAAAGCCTAACATTGAAGTTCATGGGCAGGGTCAGGCGAGCTAGATTCTAGCCTACGTTCCTATATACATAGTTCTTTTTTCTCAGCCGAAAATAATGCTGTTAAGCCCGTGAGGCATATGTCTACTTCCGTTGAACTTTCAGAAAAATGGAAATGAAAAGGAAAAAGAAAGTGCAACCCATTAAACTTTCATTTCTTTTTCGATTCTGTTCTTCTCTCCAGGATCTCTTTGAGCAATTGTATTTCGATTCCCTTCAGCTTTCCTTACCACCTACTTAATTTTCCTTCATTTTTCCACTTTATTTTCTCTTCAGTCAAAGGCCAATTCTTGCCAATAATGAATTCAGTTACTAACCTAAGAAACATGTGCATGCAGGTAAGATATTGGATTACGCCAAAATACTTCAAAGTGTTAGTACAAAGAGATGCCTCCTTTAAGTTTAGCACGTCGGTCATATATATTGTAAGAAAAACGGCATGAGAGTGTGATCGAATTGCACATACGCAATGAAATAAATAGATTGAAATAAAATAAAATAAAACAGAATTTTTTTATGTCGTATCCCTTGAATTTTTTTGGTGTTTTAACACAATCAAACAAAAGTAATATTTTGAAAATAATATTACCTAGTTAAGTGATATGGTAATCACGATGACATCTTTTTTCTCCTTTTTGAACTCACGATACACCACAAAAAAAAAAAGAGAACCCGGGCCACTCAATTGTTTGACCTTCAATGGTTGCACACACGATTACAATAAAATCTTTTTCAACCACATCAATGTGCTAGCAATGTGGACAACCGATTGTCCTTTTCACTCCTCACTCACTTTTTGCCTTATGCCACAAGAAAATCTCTTCACTAAGAATTTTCACAAGGGTCGGTGGCTAGAGTAGTTAGGTTTTGTGTATGTTCAACAACTTGTGAAGAATGGATGAAAAGTGAGCTTTTATACCTAGTTTAAAAGATAGCTTTGGTTTTTATTGAAGGCCTCAATATTATAACTACTTATAATATTGACCCTATACTTAATTAAACTAATTTTAATTAAATCTTTGAAAATTAAAACTTAGTGTATAATTTAAGTCCAACTTAAATCATCACAATTTCAATTTAATTCTTATTGCAACTTATTGTGTGTGATCCATTAGGTTCATAACATGTTGACAATGATCTTAGAATGTAATCTACAATTAAATTTATGATTAGATAAATTCAAACTACTTTGAATTTATCATTGATCATATCAACTACTTTATGATTATAGACCATAAATGGGATCTAGGAACCTATCATGATCACCCAATTGTAAGGAGAGTAAAAGGTTCTTTGACAACCTTTTAATGTCCAATTTATTAGTATAATTAATTCTCTTATCATATATATCTTAAAAGAAACGAAAGTATGGTACAGTGTCTACTCTCATATCCTTTTCTTTTGGTTCTTTTAAGCTTCACCACTAGTTTTGTCTAAGACTTAGGAAACTCCTTTCCTAATTTCTAAGTTGCATTGGCTAAAGATTTCATATGACTAGTATGTATAAAAAAACAAATAGAATATATTTTTTAAATCACTTGGAGTGATTATTCCACTCTTGGTCACTCATTTGTTTTTATGTGCTTCATACTATACACAATATTCATCCTTTTTAAATATCCTTATTTAGGATCTAGAGAGATGAAGTCAAAGTATAGTACTCCACACATAAAATAACTTGGCATCTCAAATCTTGGGAGTACTTATACGACTGATTCATAAGAAGTGTTCCATAAACATTAGTGTGTTATCAAATAGATTTCTCATGGTGAGTCATGTTCAATAAACCTACATTCTATACAAGCACCTAGATGTTAGATCTAAGTATTTCTATATTTCAACTTATGAGATTAGTTGCTCATTTTACAAGTAAGAAGCATAACATGTGTTGGCCTTTGAGTATTATCAATGTCCTATTTTGATAATACAATGGTTATAAACTATTTCAGAATAGTACTTTGATGCATAAGGATCTTATAATTATAACTCACTTATAATTCTTTGTACATTTGTTCCAAGGGCTTTGCCTTTATAAATTAAAGTAGCTAATTATGAAGCAATTTATGGATAAAGAAATATCTCTTATTCCATAATAAAATGTTATAATAAATTAATTAACAAAGAATACCCACTACAATCTATGTGATTGGCTTTTGAACTTATTCCAACATAAATCTGAAACTAGAATTGAATAAGACATCATATACAACCACTGAATCTAGAACCAAGCTAAAATGAAGCAACCTGATCCGTGCCCAAAACCCGTGAGTTTATCTGCCTGCATTTATTTGTCTCCTTCCTTCAATATTGTTGTTGTTGTAACTTGTAATAAGGACAATGTTTTTACGTGTTATATATATATATATATTTCCATCTTTTGTACTCTTCTGATTCTAGAACACTATAATAAATTCGATTTAAGATTATAATTTTTATATTAATTTTATAAATTTGACAGCACTACAAAACTTTTTAACAGTGTTATAAATAAAATGTAACTATAAAGGTTGTATATACTAACAGAGATGGTACTTTTGATATTGTTATTAACTGTGAAAAAATACAATTAAAAGATTAAACAACTCTATAATTGAAGATTTCATTATAGAAAAAGATACCTTATCTAAACAAATATAATTAAAGCTAAAATTCATTATAGTGGAAGTTTCTTTTCGTAACCTTTCTTGACGTCTAAATAATGTTTATTCGTTTTAAAACAATTGGATATAAGTGGAGTTGGTGGCTGGTACTTTGTTAGAAATTATATCCAGTTGGTATTATTTGTCCAAAATCATATAGTATCAGTATTATTTAAAACTTTGAGGTAAGTGACATCAACTTTGGTTCGATGAGGCTAATAATTGTATCGTAGAAAAATCAGATTGGTACAATTAATGACGTATGCATGAACATTGGCAACATATTGGTGATGTAGAGGATTGGGTTTTTCTGTGTTATTTAATAATGAAGGAATCCCTTGATTCAAGTAATAAGTAGGTGGCTGTGATCACAGCTTTCTTACAGAGTATTCATCAGAAAATCATAATGGAGATTTTATCTACCATCTTCGTGTTGATATCATTGCCACTACTCTTTCTTTTTCTGATCCTTTCTTTTGTCCTGATCAGAATCTTCACTGGAAAATCCATCAATGATCCTAACTATGCCCCTGTGAAGGGCAGTGTTTTCAACCAGCTCTTATACCTTAACTATCTCTACGACTACTAAACCCAAATTGCCAAAAAACTGCCCACTTTTAGGTTACTTGATTTTGCGTATAGTCTAATCTTCACCGTCGATACGCGAAACGTAGAGCACATTTTGAAAACAAATTTTGACAAATATGCAAAGGGTGCATATCACCAAGAACTTGTTAGAGATCTTTGGGGACAAGGGATTTTTGCGGTGGATGGAGACAAGTGGCGGCAGCAGCGTAAGCTTGCGAGCTTCGAGTTCTCGACGAGAGTTCTTAGAGATTTTAGTAGCTCTGTTTTCAGAAAAAATGCTGTCAAACTGGTTAGAGCTGTTTCAGAGATGACGCGGTTGGGTCAGGCTATGAAATTCCAAGGGAGTAACTCGATCTTTTTCATTTTTTTTTTTAACAGAGAGCAAAAGGTCAAATTTTGAGTGTTTAAGTTATGGAGTAATCTTGTTGTGTAGGACATGTTGATGAAATACACAATGGAATCGATGTTCAAAGTTGGGTTTGGAATTGATTTAAATTGCATGGAAGGGTCAAGTGAAGAAGGAACTACCTTTGTGAAGGCTTTTGATGATGCCAATGAGCTGGTGTACATGCGCTATATGGATCCTTTTTGGAAGCTGAAAAGGGCTCTTAATATTGGCTCTGAAGCCTCCCTCAAGAAGAATATCAAAGTCATTGATAATTTTATTCACAATGTTATAAGCACCAAGAAGAAACTGCTACCCAGATCGTGTGAGTCATATTTTCCTCTAATTAAATTTGTGGTTATATATATATATTTTTTGTTAAATCAATACTTTATTAATGCATGAACATGATACATATTGGATGGAGTTGGGAAACACAGTAATCACTAGTCTGTTTTCCAGAAACTCCTACCACACAGGGCTAATTGCCCAGCATCCCGACAGCACCGACCCTTTTCCACACCATACAGCGCCCAGATGAAACTTGTATTATCAATTTAGGGCGACTCAATACATTAATCTAACAGAATCTTATTTTATTTTTGTTATTATAAAATTTCCTTAGAGTTCATCTTATGGTCGATATCTAATTATCACTCTCCTATGGAGGGATTCACAATAAGATCAACCTAATTTCTGTCCAAACAATTTTAGTAATCTAGTAATTGTCCACTAGTGTTTGGCTGTAACTCCGATGTAGTTATGTTCTCTTGTATTTTTCAAGTCTTTGTAACAGTAGATGAGTTCTTGTTTTTTGTTGCTAAAAGTTGATTATTTTTTCTTTTTTGGGAATTTAAGAATGTCAAAGAAGACATACTTTCAAGGTTTTTGATCGAGAGTGTGAAGAATCCTGAAACAATGACTGATCAATATCTAAGGGACATAATTTTGAATTTCTTGATTGCTGGCAAAGATGCTAGTGCCAACACTTTGTCCTAGTTCGTCTACATGCTCTGCAAGCACCGCTTGATACAAGAAAAAGTTGCACAAGAGGTGATGGACATCGCTTGCAGCCAAGGAAATGATGCTAGCGTTGATGACTTCATCACAACCATAACCGATGCAACTCTTGAGAAAATGCATTATCTTCATGCAGCATTAACAGAGACCTTAAGACTGTACCCCACAGTCCCTCCGGTAAATTTGCTGAAAATCTTCATAGATTGATTTTTGCTATATTTCATGCTAAAATTGCTGAAAATAGTAAGGTTTGAAGTTTAAGATTTAAGATTTATGTTTTTCTAATATATGGATTGACAATATTAATTACAATATCTTAATTATAGGCATTTCTTCATGAAAAGAAAAATCATAAATAAATAATTACATACTTACGTGGGTAAATGTGGTATCTTTATTGTACATCAAGGATGGAAGGTGTTCACTGGCGGATGACATTCTCCCGATGGACACAAAGTCAGGAAAGGAGATGAGGTTACCTATCTGGCCTATTCCATGGGTAGAATGCCTTCCATTTGGGGAGAGGACGCTGAGGTTTTTCGACCAGAACGATGGTTTAAAGACGGAGTTTTCCAACCCGAATCGCCATTCAAATTCGTGGCATTCCATGTTTGAACTCTTTTTCCCTTTTAATATATATATATATGCATATATAATTGTCAAACACTAAGAATTTATCTTTTGGCTTTTGCATTACTTCCTGCAGGCGGGCCCTCGAGTTTGTTTAGGCAAGGAATTCGCGTACTGGCAGAGAAGATATTCTCAATTGCCCTTATTCGCTACTTCCGCTTCAAATTAGCTGATGATACAAAAATTGCAACCTACAGAGTAACATTCACTCTTCAGATGCGGGGAGGCCTTCAACTTTATGCTGTTCCTAGGACAACTTAAACCAATTTCCAGAAACATGGTAGATTGTCGGTTGGAAAAATGCTCAACCCCTTGCTGGTTGCAATAACATTACTTCCGCTTTCCTTTTCTAGTTTTGTGCAGAATAACAACTTGATTGTCTCATGTCGAGTTCCGATTTGCTTTTCTAATGATTATGAACATGAAATTTGGTTCACCTTGTATTGGAGATCGGTAAATAAATAAACTGCATAAATTTCTGATTCTAAGCTTAACCCATACTCCACTTTTTGATAAGTTATTTGTTATTTCTACTATTTCTGGCCAACAGTCGAAACGTAACTCCATAGCCAACACTGATGGTGGCATAGCGGAGGCGGACCTCCAACCATGGATAACTTTCGCTTTTGCTTGTGTTTTGGGCCATTATTTTTCTTACAGTAATTCAGGATCCTCCTGTAGACTGCCTTTGGCTTGCAGTGAGTTGTCAGGGTCAGAGAGGTACCTCGATCTCGCTAGCTAATCATCGCAATGCTTTGTCAAGTTGAGCTCTCTGTGAACCATATTGAAAAAGAAAATTGCGATAACATCATCTATTTTCTTTTCTAATTGCGTACCGCACAACCGATGCCAATTCTTGGGGGTTATTGATTTTTAATACTTCCAATTTGCAATTCTGATGTTGTTAGGCTTAATGACATAGATTTGTCATTTTCATATATAAGCTCTTTTATCTACAAATAATTCAATCAATCATATAAAATTAAAATAAATCCAAAGATTTCAAAGTCTCCTTATTATTGAAATAATTATACTTCATTGATTAATGGCGCGTAAAGTCTATTACCCAACTATATAAAATGTAATTAAAAATGGAGAGTGTAGAAAGAATCAAGCAAAGTAGTAAGACAAAAGTGATCAAGAAAATGAAATGTGGAAGAAGCCAATAGGACTGATTTATGCCTCTTGACTTTTTGTCTAATATGCTGGGCAATTGGCATCCGCAAAATTCAAACAACCCTTTCATATGGCGAATATTTTCAAGGACAAACTTATTTTTTTTTGTACCTTGGATTATCTATTTTCGGCTTCCCATTTTAATTGATTAGTGATTGGCATTATTGAATGAGCATCACCGTTTAAATATCTTCTTCCAAATCTTGTTATTCTTAAGTTAAACTTAACATATGATGAGGGTGGTTTTGTGGAGTTAGATAGTTGGCAGGTGAATGTTGTCGCCAATTGTAATAATAAATAGAGAATAGAGAGCTTGATCATGTAACAGGGGTATCCTAAGAATTGTACAAGGGTTTCTTGCGAGGTGACTCACCTAATTCATTGTTAATCATTTAAGGCTGAAATAAGTTTCTAGCCTAACTTAATCTATAGCCATGTCATTATTCCGTTTATGACAAATTACTTTGCGAAAAACAAAAAAAAAAATTTAAAACATAAATGGTTCTACTAAGACATAATGCTCAAATAAGCTCTAAAACTATTTAAGAAAATTTAAATAAATTTTTATTCTTTTATTATGCTTAATCAAGTCTTTATATTTTTATTTTAGGTCAAATAAGCCCTTATTATTAATGATTGACTAATTTTCATTAGTTAAAATATCTTTTATCATTTTATATCCATATAACACTAATATGGTATTAATGTGGAGGGTGAAAAATATCATCATGGTATTAGGCTAAATTAGTATGTCACATTATTATCAATTATGATATATCAACATATCACATCATCATTAATTATGATATGTTAATATACCATATCAGCATTACGTAGCATAGAATGATAAATGACATTTTAACTAAATTAATCATTACTTATAAAGATTTATTTGATTCAAAATAAAAATAAAAAATAAAAAGACTTATATGACCTAAAATAAAAATATAAGAACATAATTGAATATAATAAAAGTAAGATTTATTTGAATTTTTTGAATAATTTAAAAGCTTTTTTTGAATATTATGCCTTTTACTAACTATTGTTTTAATGATATTATTTAAAGTTTTTGATATAATGAAAATCATCACACTACCAATCAACTACGGCATTTAATAGAAAAATATTATTATAATATTTTAATTAACAATAAAAAAAAGCTCTTAGAGTATTCGTAAACAAGACCCAAACTTAAATGATACACTTTTTTCATGCTTACTTGATTAAAGTTATATATGTTAATTCACTTTAGAAGTTAAATAGATTATTATTATGATTATAAATTTATGATTATCCGCACAATCCTCTAAATTTTTTGAAGCATGAGATATGGTGGCAGCAACTTAATTTACAAGAAAAATCAAATTGATGAAATGGCAATCATACACGTGTAAACATTATAATTATTAAATAAATGATTTTGTTGTTGAGAAAGATATTGGTGATGAAAAAGGTTTGATTTTGTTGGTAGGTTGAAAAATGAATGCAACCCAATACAAGAATCTGCATATATGGCCTATAACCTTGCAGAGTATTCATTAGAAAAAGGAAAAATGGATAATTTCTCTGCCATCTTCTTGTTGATATCATTACCACCACTCATTCTGATCTTCTCTTTTCTCACAATCAAAATCTTCACCGAAAAATCCATCGAAAATCCTGACTACCCACTGGTGAAGGGCAGCGTTTTCAACCAGTTGTTTTATTTCAACTATCTCTACGACTATCAAACCCAAGCGGCCAAAAAACATCCCACTTACAAGCAACTCGCTTTAGGGCTAAGCGTAGTATATACCGTCGATACGCGAAATGTAGAGTGTTGTATGAATATTAGAAACAAAGGAACATAAAACTAGTAAAAGCAGTAATTGGTCTGAGACGTGGTATCACTGTTCTTAAGGATAATTTTTGCCCTTTCGGAGTATAAAACTCAGTGCAAAAGGACTGTAGCGGTTATCCTTCAGAATTCAACAGACCCTTCCTTATAGTTTGCACAAACTATTAAGGGATGACAGGAACAGCAAAAAGAAGAAACAGAAAACCTAGCAGAGAAGCTTAAGAGAAGAGAAGAGGCAGAGGGAGATAACTTTAGAGAAGAAAAGCTTTGGTGTATGTTGTGAGTGAGGGTGTGAGGTTGTATTTATAGGCATGGAGTGAAGTGAATGTTGCACCAAATAAGGTGAACGTTGCACCAGATCAAGGAGTTGAGGGAGTTGAGGAAAACTTGGTCAGCATTTATACCAAGTCAGATAGACGTTAGAGCAAAACCAGGATAAACGTTGAGGAAAACCAGGAGAATCAGGTAAGCATGGTAGAGTTGGACTTTGATTTAATCAAAGGCTGAAAAAGTTCAAAAAAAATAAGGTTAAGGTACAAAAAGTCACTTGGGCACAGCCCACGTGTATACTCTTGCACAGGGGGGGGGGGAATCTGAAGTTTTTAACTGTTTGGCCCAATCTTGTATGCGCACGAGCCCACTTTGTTTTCCTTGCTTGCAACAAGCCCATAGTTGATTTCCCAATATAAGGCATTCACCTTTTATGTATTTTGGCAATGTGGGATGTTTGAACCTTATGAAATACATTATTTTCCAACAATCCCCCACATATTTCATAAGATTTTATAAGAAGTTTTGTTGGATCAAATTTCATTTGAGTGTGATGCATCGTGACTGGTGCTTTTAAAGCTATGAACCACCCTTAGAAAGAATGAAATATAAGTCACAGGATTTTGGTGAAGTTTGTAACTTATATGAACCAAAATTCTTTATGTGAAATATAGTTTTCATCAATCACATTACACCCTCACAATTTCTGCTGTTCAACGCAGTTTTGCTCGAATAGGCCATGCGCGTGCCTGGTTATTCATAAGTGCTCTAGAGAATTTGCCATAGTTCTCATAGGAGCTGCCCTACTCCACACTTATATAGGTTGATTCCATCAAGTGTATACTGCAGTATAATACACTACCCATAAGGAATATGGAATGCATTAAGAGTTTAACTCAACCTTTCTTACATTGCAGTTTTGCACTATTTACACACCATAGGAGGGACAATACTTTCAATAGTGCATTAATTTATCAACAAATAACTTGTTATTACCCATATGAACCTAATTCATGGGATTTCCAATCACATAGGTTGGGTTACTACTATTTGTTGATTTCCTCATTTGGCTTAAGTCTCATTCCTCTCGATGTAGCATTAATTAATTTTCTTCCTAGGGGCTTAGTCAGAGGATCGACCAAATTCAGCTCTGACTTCATATAATTAATGGATATAATTCCATCTCTAAGCAGCTGCTTTACTACATCATGTCTCAAACGAATGTGTCTATTTTTACCATTGAAAGTTTTATTATTTGAAATGGTTATTGCCGCTTGGCAATCACAATGCATGGACACAGAAGGTGTTGGTTTCATTCTTAACGGAATATCTGTTAAGAGGTTTCTCAACCACTCAGCCTCATTACCAGCCAACTTTAAAGCTACAAATTCTGATTCAATTGTAGATTTAGCAATTATTGTTTGTTTGGCTAATTTCCAAGTTATAGCACCGCCACCAAGGGTGAATACATAACCACTCGTAGATTTCGTCTCATCTGAATATGAGATCCAATTAGCATCACTGTATCATTCTAATACAGCGGGAAATTCATTATATAAAATATCATAGTTTATGGTACCTTTCAAATATTTCATCACCCTACTCAAGGTAGTCCAATGATCTCTATTAGGATTTTGTGTATATCTGCTCAGTCTACATACAACATAAGCTATATCTGGTCGAGTATAATTCATTAAATGCATCAGACTTCCAATAATCTGTGCATACTCAAACTGAGCTACACTATCACCTCTATTTTTCTTTAATTGAATATTACTATCATAAGGAGTACTCACAGGTGTGACATCAAAATGTTCAAACCTTTTAAGTAGTCTCTCAACATAATGCTCTTATGTTAGCATTAAGCCACTATCACATCTTATGATTTTAATACCCAAAATAACTTTGGCTTCTCCCAGATCTTTCATGTCAAATTTAGAAGCTAAAAAGCATTTTATTTTATTGACCACATCAATGCGTGTACCAAAAATAAGCATATCATCAACATATAAGCTAATAATCACACATCCACTATCAACAGTTTTTGTGTACACACATTTATCAACTCCAACAGTAGAAAATCCATTACTAACAAGAACTTGATCAAATTTCTCATGCCATTGTTTGGGTGCTTGTTTCAAACCATATAATGATTTAATCAATTTACAAACTTTGTTTTCTTGACCAGGAACAATACATCGCTCAGGTTGTGTCATATAAATTTCTTCTTCTAAATCACCATTTAAAAAAGCAGTTTTTACATCCATTTGATGAACAACAAGTTTGTAAATTGAAGCTAAAGCAAATAAAACACGAATTGATGCAATTCTTGTTACTGGAGCAAAAGTATCAAAATAGTCAATATTTGGTTTTTGAGTAAAACCCTTTGCAACTAATCTAGCTTTATATTTATCAATAAAATCATCAAGACTAAATTTTCTTTTAAAAATCCATTTGCAACCAATTGGTTTGGCTCCAGGTGGTAAATCAACTAATTCTCAAGTTTGATTTTGTAAAATCGAATCAATCTCATTTTGTATGGCTTCTTTCCAAAATAAACTTTCTTTAGAAGAAATTGCATCAACATAAGTCAAAGGATCATTATCTACAAGATAAGTATAAAAATCATTACCAAAAGAAATTGGTCTTTTATTCCTTCTCAAATCATCATTTTGTATTTCAAAATCATTTTTACTAAAAGGTGCATGAGAAATTGTATCAATTCTTAATGGAAAAATATGTTCAAAAAATTCGGCATTCTTTGTTTCAACAATTGTATTACAATCAAGAACATCACTTTTTAATACAAGAAACCTATATGCAGCACTATGTTCAGCATAACCAATAAACATGCAATCAGATGTCTTAGAACCAATTTTTCTCTTCTTAAATTCAGGAAGCATTACCTTAGCTAGACACCCCCATATTTTTAAATATTTTAAATTAGGAGAATAACCTTTCCATAATTCATAAGGTGTCTTACTAGTTTTCTTATAAGGTATTCTATTCTGAATATGACATGCGGATAATAAAGCTTCACCCCACAAATTTTCATGTGCATTGGAACTAACAAGCATAGAGTTCATCATTTCTTTTAATGTTCTATTTTTTCTTTCAGCTACACCATTTGATTCAGGAGAATATGGAAGAGTAATTTCATAAATTATTCATTCTTTTTCACAAATATCATTAATCGGTATATATTCACCCCCTCTATCTGATCTAATTCTTTTTATCTTTTTATTCAGTTGATTTTCTACCTCAGCTTTATATTTAATAAACATGTCAAAAGCTTCATCTTTATGCCTAAGTAAATAAACTTTAGTAAATCTAGAATAATCATCAATAAATGTAACATAGTATTGCGTACCTCATCTAGTCACAGTTTGTTTTAGATCTCCTAAGTCTGTATGAATTAAACTTAATAATTCAGATTCCCTATTTACTGAAATACAAGTTTTTTTAGTTGATTTTGTTTCAGCACATATTTCGCATTTATTAAAGCTTCCATTTTTAATATTAGAAATTAATCCTAGTGATTGCATTTTCTTAATATAGGGAATGCTAACATGTTCTAGTCTACCATGCCATAAATCAACAGATTCAATCATGTAAGCAGAAGAATTGCCATTTTCATTCAAAACATTGGAAATGTTAAGTACAAAGAGTCCCTGATTGCAATAACCCTTACCCATAAACACATTATTTTTTGTCATCATAATCTTGTCAGATTCGAATGACATTTTCACCCCAACCTTGCCTAATAAGGCCACAGATACCAAGTTTGCCCTTATATTGGGAACATGAAGAACATCATTTAGAGCTAGGGTCTTGCCAGATGTGAGCTTGAGAAGGACTTTCCCTTTACCAAGAACTTGAGCAGTTCGAGAATCATCGAGGTAAATTGTCTCTTTTCCTTCCCCTACAAGAGTATAGGAGGTAAAGGCATTTCTGTTTGCACAAATATGCTTGGTAGCACCTGAGTCTACCACCAATTCCTTCACACTGGCCACCATATTTGCTTGTAAAATGACCGCAGCAATTACATCATTAGATTCATCTGCTTTGACCAAGTTGACTCTTGGATTAGCAGGTTTGTCATTTCTCTTTGCTCTTTTCCTGCATTGTGCTGCATGATGCCCTGGCTTTCCACAGACAAAACAACTACCCTTCTTTTTGAAAGTGGGATGAGGAGCTTTGGGTTTATGATAAGGTTTATAAGGGTACCTTGGTTGGCGCTGGGTTTTGCCTTGTACCAGATTGGCTTTAGTTGCAATTTCCTTAGCTTTGGAAGCCTTAATCTCCCTGCGAGTTGTGTCTTCAATGATGATGTGCACAATTAAATTTGCAAGTGACAACTACTTTTCCTTGTGCTTTAGTTGTTGCTTGTATCCATTCCAAGATTGTGGTAGCTTCTCAATCAGCAATCTAACAACGAACTCTTCTTGCAAGTTGATTTTTTCAGCCTTCAAATCATCCACTAGCTTGTGGTATTCATTGATCTGACTCTTGATGTCCTTGTCATTTGTCATCTTCCAACGATAAAAGTTGCCAATCACGAACTTCTGTTTCCCAACATCTTCAGCAGTATATTTGGCTATCATTGACTCTCATATTTGCTTTGCTTCTTTGTAAGGGTTGTATACATCAAACAATTCATTAGAAAGTGTGCTAATGATTGTATGCCTGCATACCTTATTTGCATGCATCCATGGTTCCAGCATCTTGACATCATCTGGTTTGGAATCAATTAGTGCAAAAGCAACCCCATGAACATCAAGGATTGAAAAAATCCTTTCTTGCCACCTTTTGAAGTTTCTGCCATCAAAGACTTCTATTTTGGAAATATCTGGAAATGGTTTGGCATATGAAGCCGAGGCCATAGGAGGAATGGTCATCGGAGTGGGAGCTATGGGGGAACTGTTGACAGCGGTGGCAACAGGGACAGAGGCAGCATTAGGAATAGTGGCAGTAGGGACAGAGGCAGCATTAGGAACAGTGGCAGCAACATTATCAACATGGGAATCCATTATCCTTAAGAATGTTGTATGAATATTGGAAACAAAGGAATATAAAACTAGTAAAAGCAGTAATTGGTCTGAGGCGTGGTATCACTGTCTTTAAGGATAATTTTCGCCCATTCGGAGTATAAAACTCGGTGCAAAAAGACTGTAGCGGTTATCCTCCAAGATTCAACAGACCCTTCCTTATAGTTTGCACAAACTATTAAGGGATGACAGGAATAGCAAAAAGAAGAAGCAGAAAACCCAGCAGAGAAGCTTAAGAGAAGAGAAGAGGCAGAGGGAGAAAGCTTTAGAGAAGAAAAGCTTTGGTGTATGTTGTGAGTGAGGGTGTAAGGTTGTATTTATAGGCATGGAGTGAAGTGAACGTTGCACCAAATAAGGTGAACATTGCACCAGATCAGAGAGTTGAGGGAGTTGAGGAAAACCAGGAGAATCAGGTAAGCATGGTAGAGTTAGACTTTGATTTAATCAAAGGCTGAAAAAGTTCAAAAAAAATAAGGTCAAGGTACAAAAGGTCACTTAGGCTCAGCTCACATGTATACTCGCGCACAGGGAGGAAAATTTAAAATTTTTAACTATTTGGCCCAATTTTGTATGCGCGTGAGCCCACTTTGTTTTCTTTGCTTGCAACAAGTCTAAAGTTGGTTTCCCAATATAAGACATTCACCTTTTATGTATTTTGACAATGTGGGATGTTTGAACCTTATGAAATACATTATTTTCCAACATAGAGTACATATTGAAAACAAAGTTCGACAGATATTGTAAGGGTAAACAAAACCAAGAAATTCTGATAGATCTTTTTGGACAAGGGATCTTTGCGGTGGACGGAGACAAGTGGCGAAAGCAGCGGAAGCTGGCAAGCTTCGAGTTCTCGACGAGAGTTCTTAAAGATTTTAGCTGCTCTGTTTTCAGAAGGAACGCTGCCAAGCTGGTTGGAGTTATTTCGAAGCTGGAAGTGTCGGGTCAAGCTTTTGACATGCAAGTGAGAAATCTGACCCTCAAATTAACCCAAAACTTTAAAGACGCTCACAATTATGCTTGTCTAATTTTCCCTTTTTCAGTTTTTCATGCTGTGTTTACTTTAATTTGTAGAATCTATTAATGACATGCACTCTAGATTCCATATTCAAAGTTGGGTTTGGCATAGATATAAACTGCATGGATGGGTCAAGTAAGGAAGGGACTACTTTTATGAAGGCTTTTGATGTTTCAAATGAGAGGCGCTTTGTTGACCCTTTCTGGAAGCTGAAAAGGTCTCTTAACATTGGCTCTGAAGCTGCCCTCAGAAAGAATATCAAAGTCATTGATACTTTTGTTCACGATGTCATTAGCTCCAAGAGGAAACTGCTGGGCATGGAACGAGATTTGGTGAGCCATATATATTTTGCTGCAAGAATTTCTTATAGTCAATCTTGGTCTAACAAATATGGTGGGACTTGAAAGTCACAAGAACACTGTTGAATTCAATCTCACTGCTTAAGGTAATCTGGTTTTTGGCGTGGAAATTTATACTTTACTAATAATTGGTTTGTTTTTTCTTATTTCTTTTTATGGCTTCAAGAATGTGAAAGAAGACATACTTTCAAGATTTTTAGTGGAAAGCGAGAAGAATCCAGACACAATGAATGACAAATATTTAAGGGATATAATCCTGAACTTCATACTCGCTGGCAAAGATTCTTCTGCGAATACTCTGTCCTGGTTCTTCTACATGCTCTGCAAGAACCCTTTGATACAAGAAAAAGTTGCACAAGAAGTGGTGGACGTCACTAGTAGTAAAGGAAATGGTGCTAATAATGTTGATGATTTCGTGACAACCATAACTGATTCAACCCTAGAGCAAATGCACTATCTTCATGCAGCCATAACAGAGACCTTAAGGCTGTACCCTGCTGTCGCCATTGTAAGTTGCCTGAGACACTCATAGATTTTCTAGCAGTCTTAGCATTTCGATAGCTGGAATATGATATGGTTCTCACTTTGTGCTTCAAGGATGGAAGGAATGCAGAGCAGGATGACATTCTCCCTGATGGCTACAAACTCAAGAAAGGAGACGGGGTATATTACATGGCCTACGCCATGGGTAGAATGCCTGACATTGGGGGAGAAGATGCCGACACTTTTCGACCAGAAAGATGGCTTAACAATAGAGTTCTCCAGCCCGAATCCCCTTTCAAATTCATAACATTTCATGTTAGTATTCTTTTTTCCATTTCTACCATGTGTATAACATGCATGTGCCTATATAGTTGTCAAACGATCTTAATCTTTTCCAGCTGCTGCATTATGTTTCAGGCGGGTCCTCGAACTTGCTTAGGCAAGGATTTTGCTTACCGGCAGATGAAGATAGTCTCAATTGCCCTTCTTCGCTTCTTCCGCTTTAAATTAGTTGATGATACGAAAATTGCGACTTACAGGACAATGTTCACACTTCATATGAAGGGGGGCCTCCATCTTTATGCTGTTCCAAGGACAAGTTGATGAATTTCCAAATATCCTCCTGTGCAAAGTCATCAATTTGTTCAACTTCAAGTCTTCAACCTTGCTGGTTGTACATAAGAGCCCCGATTTGCATTTTTCTGTAGTGTTGATTTGCTTTTTTCTGTAAATGCGTTGATGAATGGAATTTGAGTTATTTCACCAAAAAAGAAAAAAATATATGTACAATTCGAGTCATCTGGTCTATATGCCCTGACCATTTCCGGAGATTGGGACTCCATAGAAGCCGTATTTTCCGTTTACAGGTGCCTAGGAAGCTTACAAGCAAAGAGCTTGGATTTTGAGGTTGTTTGCTGCATCTCTTAAAAGTTCTTTGAATCTCATCTCTTAAATCCAAGCAAAGAATTTTTACTAAAAAAAAAATCCAAGCAAAGAACTTTTATTAAAAAAAATCCAAGTCAAAAAATTCTTATCTTTTAATACGTTTTCACAGTCTGTGAATCTTGATTTACTTATCTTCGATCTATCCACATTTCCTCCATGGACCGTATGAAGTGACAAGAAAATAAAATATCATCACTCTTTTCTTCCATGACTGTAACACCAAAAACAAAAGTTATCACCATTTGTATTGTAGGACATACACCATGCGTTCTGATTCTTAGAAAGCATTTAGTAGAAATGCCATTAAGAATGAATAGCCATAAAAAACCTTGGATTTTCAGTGGTATATATGGGACATATTTCAAATAAAATATTCCTTAGCTAAATAAAAGTCAATTATCCGAAAAGAAACAAATATTTACTATAATATTTTTTAATAAAAGTTCTTTTTTTTTGTCTACTATAAATAAATTTTATAGGCCCAAGTTACCAAAATGCTGAAGAAAAGGAATCAACCACCAATCAAACTTGCCCATTTTCTAACCCATCAGACAACACACAGATGCTGGGTTGAAATTAAGGTAAAAAAATGGCTTTGCAAAAGATAAACAGTTATAGACAGTCAAGAACTCAAAATACAATGAAAATAAGCAACAAAAAAAATCTAGGAATTTAGGTAGAGTCATCTCCATCCTTCAAAAATCTCATTACTCACAAAAGAGGAAGAAATATCATGACGATGACATGACATGATAAGAACAACTAACCATTTTATTCAATGAATTACATCAATCAGTTAAGTAACCTAGGGATGCATAGGATGATGGCAATTGCAAAACCATGTATAGGTACTCGTATTTGGCAGTCATGTTCTTCCATTAAATGAGAGTTTTCTCCACAATCTTCTTCTTGATTTCATTTGCATGCAGTACTCTTCCTACTCAAAATTTGTATTGATTACTACCTTTTTGGTATCACATTGTTACACCAACTCATATGACCATTAAATCCAGGTCGGCAAACATCGGCCAACTTTTCGGTTGTTAATTAGCTCCGAATCAAAGTGAATGCAACCAATGGATAATTAATGTCAGCTACTGAGGCATTAGAAGTGCGTCACTTAATTATTTAAAAAAATGAAAAATATTTGTAATTCAAAAAGAAAATTAACATCCATATCAAATCGAACACAATCAATGAGAAAATATCTTGAAGGGTTATGGAATTGAGTAATCTTGTAATTAATGAAATTTATTCATGGCTTATAAAAAAAAGGAAATTGTGAGAAATGACCTTTTTTGATAAAGACATTTTAAAAGTAACAATCAAAATAAATTTAACTGTTTTTAATTATATTTAGTCATGATTTGATAAAAATAACTTTTAAACTATTTCAAATAAATTAAACCATTCATCACAATTTCTCCCAATTTTTGTTTCTGATTTCTCTCTCTCACTATCCCATTCTCTTTAATTTTATCGATTTCTCTTTTTGGCATTCGTTTGCTATGCTTCTGATTTCTCTCTATTGTATTTTTAGATTTTTTTTATTGTGCTTTCAAGACACCAAGCAATGTTTTTGACGTGCTTGGGTGGGTGGTAGAAATAATCACAGATGTATGAAATAACTTTTAATTGAATCAATTAGGGACCTAGACACTAAAAAACTCAAAATTTTGAAATTTAAAAATCTAGATTTTTAAAAGAATTTTTTTTTTATTTTATTCGAAATAAGTATTTTAGATAAAAAAATTTGTATTTTGATTAATGAAAACATGTTAGAAACACTATAATCAGTGCCAAATTGTCAAAAAAAACAAAAAAAAATGAAAAGAGTTGAAAAGATTTGAAGTTTTGGTTCATAAGTAACAACAAAATTTTAAGCNGTAGGTGGTTTAGATAAAAAAAATATTTGTATTTTGATTTATGAAAAGATGTTAGAAACAATTTAATCTGTGCCAAATTGTCAAAAAAAACAACAAAAAAAGAAAAAAGTTGAGAAGATTTGAAGTTTTGGTTCGTAAGTAACAACAATATTTTAGACATTAAAGTGTAACAAAATATTTTTGAATATGTCGTGTAACAACAATATTTTTTCAACATAGCGTGTAACAATAATTTTTTTTTTCAACATGGAGTGTAACGACTTTTTTTAACCATAGCGTGTAACATATTTTTGTAGATGACGTGTAACAATAGTATTTTTTTTCAACATGACGTGTAACAACCTAATTATGGCTTGTCACAGATTTTTGTACATGACGTGTAACAACAATATTTGTTTTTCAACATGGCATGTAACAACTTTTTTTAACCATGACGTGTAATATGTTTTTATACATGGCGTGTAACAATAGTATTTTTTTCAACATGACGTGTAACAACCTAACCATGGCGTGTCACATGTTTTTGTACATGACGTGTCACATGTTTCTGTACATGGTGTGTAACAACCTAATCATGACGTGTTACATGTTTTTGTACATAGCGTGTCACATGTTTCTGTACATGGTGTGTAACAACTTAACCATGACGTGTCACATGTTTTTGCACATGACGTGTAACATATTTTTGTACATAACGTGTAACATCATAGCGTGTAATTTCATTAAGGGTAATTTTGTCCAACTTGGTTAAAAATGGTTAAAATTATAAAGAGAGTTATTTTTGAAAACATCTTATTTTTAAGGGTTATTTTTAAAAATACCCCTAAAAAAAACCAATGAAAAAATGTGTCAACTGTTGAGGCATTAAAGCCTTGTGGATGTTTAGGTCATTGATGGTGATAGTGGACTTTATGCATATGTATTTAGAAAGTTTTCATTTATGTATTTAAGTTATCAAATAAAACACTTCAAAACATTTTAAAAAAAATTAATTTAAAAATCTCATCATTAGTTCGAAGATATTTTCACTAGTTTATACAATGACGTGATTTTTCTACTTATTATAAATTATCTACACTGCTTCTTACGTAGTAATACAATGTTTTATAAGTTAATTTTACTTTATATTGAAGAAATATGTAAACAATCAAAATCAAAATCAAGTATCTACACCATCTAATTTCTTCTTAATTTCTCTAGGCAGATGAAGAAAATCTCAACAAAGTTCCTTTATTCACTACTTTCGCTTCAACTTGGCAGACGATAGGACCAAGTTGTGGCCTCACCCTCCAGCATGGCCTCGACCTTTATGTCATTCCAAGAGGACAAACTAAAACTTGCTGAATTCGAAGAGATTGTTGGTATATAGATTGCTTTATTTAGTAAGTTTTGTTGTGTTTTAGTTGATGTAGGATAAGTATGAAACAGAGCAAGTAAAGACAGTTTTTGTTGTAACAGTAGGTTTCATATTTCTTATATGCATTGACTTAGTTTATATACAAAACAAAACTTAACAACTAAGTTTTGAGCAGTAGCTAGGCAAAAGAATACATACTAATCATCATATAAGTCATTCACTAAATGCATAGTTATTATAATTTGAAAGAAAGGTAGCTTAATACAAAATGGTCACGTATGATCTTAAGGTAGTATGAACTTACATGGTTTTCAATGCAAGTCCTATTTCAACAAAGTTTGCCAACTTTATTGGCCGAGCAATTGCAGTGGCTTCAGTTGTCATGATCAGACAATGATCGTTGTAGTAATAAGTGGCTCGACTTGTCTTTTCAATTATTCATTTACTTTGTTTTCATTTATATTCTTTAATTTATATCTTTAATAAATACATATAGATGATATAGTTCAAATAGTTGAGAGAGTTGATGACGATGATGCTTAACAGAGAGTTGACAGAGTTGATATAATTTAGAGAGCTGAAAGAGTTAAGCGAGTTAAAATAATTGAGCATTTATTTTTTCTACAGCGGAGAGATATCAGAAGATTGATTTGTCAAGATGTTTCTGAGGGTATTACTCATGTTTGTTTTTTAGTAAAAACAGATAACTTTATATGGATGATTATTTTTAAAATCACCTTATGAGTTATTTTTCACAATTTTCTCTAAATAGTTATATTGACTGAGAAAAAAAAAAACTAATCCTGCCCTTTGTTTTGTTATTTGGTTGTGGTGAAATTAGTTAATAACTTATACCAATTTAAACAAGAAAAAGGAGAAAATGAAGGACAGTCGGTGCATATCTCTCTCATGGTTGGACTCTCAGCAATGTGCATGTAAAATTCAAGAGAAACACGTTTGCGGTTTGTCGGAATATAGTCACTCGTTTGGTTAGGAGAAATGACTTAGCAAAAGGATTTTTCGCCGTTGATATTATTAGTATTATAAAAGGACCTCTAGTTTTCTTCAGTCTTCACCCGCTAACATTGATCGACCAGCTTACCCAGAAAGGACCTCCATCTCCATGGATCTGTCTAACCCAGCTACATTGGTCGCTTTGTTTCTAAATCTAATCCTGATCCTTTTCACTGTCAAGTTCCTCGCAGCAAAACTAAGAGAAAAGCAGAAAGAAAACAAGACCAAGTACCATCCTGTTGGCGGAACACTTTTTAACCAGCTCCTCAACTTCAAAAGAGTGCATCACTATATGACTGATCTTGCAGGGAAGTATAGGACCTACAGGCTGCTTAGCCCTTTCAGGAGTGAGGTTTATACCTCGGAACCAGACAACGTTGAATATATTCTCAAAACAAATTTCCAGAATTATGGCAAGGTAATTTGTTGGTCTAGAAAATTTTGAACTCCCAGTCATTGGTTGGAAGAAGTAGCTTAGACAGTAACACCCAGAATTAGAATATGAAAGAGTGTCTCAATCTATAGTCACAATTAAGTCAATTACAAATGCTAATGTGCTGCAGCCTGCAGGGTTATTAGCTACAACGAAAGAGTTTTTGATAATTATATGGCTACGGTAGAATGGTGGGGTCGTTTTGGTTTTTCAATTTGTCTAATTTTCTGTGCAGGGTGAGTACAATTACAGCTTGGTAAAGGATTTACTAGGTGATGGGATTTTCGCAGTCGATGGTGATAAGTGGCGTCAACAGAGGAAAGTGTCAAGCTATGAATTCTCAACAAAGGTGTTGAGGGATTTCAGCACTGTAGTCTTTCGGAAAAATGCAGCAAAGCTTGCAAATATAGTGTCTGACGCAACGAAGTCCAACAAGACAATGGATATTCAGGTAAGTTCACCTAATGGCAAGACTCATGACGGAGTGATATATAAAATGAATCTGTTATAACGAAATGTTGTGTAGGACTTGTTTATGAAATCGACTTTAGATTCGATATTCAAGGTTGGATTTGGAGTTGAACTAGACAGCATGTGTGGATCAAATTTAGAAGGCAAAGAGTTTACAGCTGCTTTAGACGATTCAAGTGCAGCAATCCTCTTCCGATATGTTGATATCTTCTGGAAGATCAAGAGATTTTTAAATATTGGATCAGAAGCAAAAACTAAAGAAAAGTACAAAAGTGGTTGATAATTTTGTGTATAAGCTGATCCACAACAAGATTGAGCAGACGCGTAACTCGAACGATTCTTCTGTGAGTGAACTAGAAGAATAGAGCTACTTATAATTAACGGTTTCTATGTAGAATTTTGAAATAATTGTATTCTACGGATTGTGCAGATGAAAAAGGAAGACATTTTATCCAGATTTCTGCAATTGAATGACACTGACCCAACATACGTGCGAGATATAATCCTTAACTTCATAATTGCTGGGAAAGACACAACAGCAGCTACTCTGTCGTGGTTTATTTACATGCTCTGCAAGCATCCTGATGTTCAAGAAAAGGTTGCACAAGAAGTGAAGGAAGCAACTGACACGATGGAGGTTAAAGATTTTGCTGAATTTGCTGCTATCTTGAGCGAAGAAGCTCTAGGAAAAATGCACTATCTCCATGCAGCCTTAACTGAAACATTAAGGCTCTACCCCGCTGTTCCAGTTGTAAGCAAAGTTTCCTTGAATCTTGAATCCTCCAACTGAACTTGTTAATGCACATCAAAGAACATGCATCTATAAACTGATATCCATTCAATGCGTATCGGGAAGGCTAGAAATTAGCTTCCTTTCTATGTTCTGGGGTTTTCTTTGGATCTCACTACCTCTTCACTTTGATTGCAGGATGCAAAGATATGCTTTTCTGATGATACTCTTCCAGATGGGTTCAGTGTGAGGAAAGGAGATATGGTTTGTTATCAACCTTATGCAATGGGCAGAATGAAATTCATATGGGGTGATGATGCAGAGGAGTTCAGACCAGAGAGATGGCTTGATGAGGATGGGATGTTCCAACCAGAAAGCCATTTTAAGTTTACAGCATTCCAGGTGTGCAGAACATACTACAAATTAGAAGTTCTTGTACGCTTCGTTTCCAGATCGGCCAAAGCATTATTATTCTGATTGGCACTTGGTGTAAAATAAAACCTCAAATAGAAAAAGAGGCTAAAAAAGCAGTATAACAGCATTTGATTTTTGGTTCTGGGTCTTTTTCCGAAAGTTCAAACTTCTCATATTGTTTCACAAGTGTGATTTCACCGGCTAAAGATGTGAACATGCTGAACTTTATTTTCTAATGGTTTACAGGCAGGCCCTCGAATTTGTTTCGGCAAGGAATTTGCTTATAGGCAGATGAAGATCTTCTCGGCTGTTCTGGTGCACTACTTTGTGTTCAAACTGAGTGATGAGAATAAATCTGTCACCTACAGGACGATGATCACTCTTCACGTAGATGGGGGCCTTCATGTCCGCGCATTTCCCAGATGTCAGACTTAGTCTTTCTTGCCTATTTGACCACGGGTTTCATCTGTTGGCTCAGTTCTGTATGCTGGGCAATTGCAAGGTTTGAGTATGCATGTACTTGTCCTTGCACAAGAATAAATACAATGATATCCAAAAAGAAAAATAAAGGAATAAATATGATGAAGAATTACTTTCACTCACCAAGGAGTCTCGAACCATACTTTTGTCTGAAAATTGAGTTCAGGACACTTCTGCAAACTAAGTGAAACCATTTTTTTTTCCTTGAAAAAGAAGTGAAATCAAAGTTGTTGAGACCTGAGACAACATTCTGCAATTTCATTAAAACAGACCATATTTGCAAGTTCGAAATCTAGCAGAATATTTAATGACTAGAAAGTCATGTTGATCTTAATGCAAAGTTTTAGGAAACAACAATTCAGTTCTCCCCTGCCTTTTTGCAGGGCCTTTGGCTCTGTGCTTCTTATCTCTCGGATTGAGAAATATGACATTTCCTTGTTTGCTAAGCTTAATCATCTTTGTACTTAAGTTACTTAATTGTATCATATGCTTTGAAATAAAATTCTAATTAATTTTTCATCTGAATATTAAACTTAACATGATAAATACACGTATTTTTATTTAAAAATTAAATTAAAAAATCATTCTCTTTACTTAACTACAAAATAACCGAATAGAACAGATATGTATGTCCTTTACCATCATAACTAAGGAAAAAATAAGTATGACCCTTTGTTTTGTTATCTGGTTGTGGTGAAATTTATTAGTAATTTTTTGCCAATTTCAAAAATTTCACCTTGTGAAATTCGAGAGAACCACGTTTCGGGCTTGTCCGAATGTAGTCCAATTAGGTTGTGACACGTTTGGTTGAGAGGAATAACTTGGCAGAAGGACTTCTCTCCGTTGATATTATTAGTATTTCAGAACGACTTCTCTAGTTTAATACAGCCTTCACCTAACATTGATAGACCAGCTTTCCCAAACGTACCTCCATCTTCATGGATCTGTCTAACCCAGTTCCCTTGGTAGCTTTGGTTCTAAGTCTAATCCTGACCCTTTTCACCGTCCAGTTCCTCACAGCAAAACTAAGAGAAAGGCAGAGGAAAAATAAGGCCAAGTACCATCCCGTTGGCGGAACGGTTTTTAACCAGCTCCTCAACTTCAGAAGATTGCATCACTATATGACTGATCTTGCTGGGAAGTACAGGAACTACAGGCTGCTTAGCCCTTTCAGGAATGAGATTTATACCTCGGAACCAGACAATGTTGAGTATATTCTAAAAACAAATTTCCAGAAATATGGCAAGGTATGGTGCCGACTCTCGTTTCACACCTCAAAGTCACAAATAATTTGTTGGTCTAGAAAATTCTGAACTCTCCCGGTGATTGGTTAGTGTAAGTAGCTTAGACAGAAACACCCGTAATTAGATTAAGAAAAAGGGTCTCAATCTCGCCACAAGTAAGTCAATTGTAGATGCTAATATGCCGCAGAGTGATTAGTTGGAATGAGAGGGCTTTTGATAATTATATGGCCACCCAAAAGGCAGAATGGTGGAGTTGTTTTGGTTTTCCAAACTGTTTAATTTTCTGTGCAGGGTGAGTACAATTACAGCTTGCTAAAGGGTTTACTAGGTGATGGGATTTTCACTGTCGATGGTGATAAGTGGCGTCAACAGAGGAAAGTATCAAGCTATGAATTCTCAACCAAGGTCTTGAGAGATTTCAGCAGTGTAGTCTTTCGGGAAAATGCGGCAAAACTTGCAACTATAGTGTCTGAAGCAGCAAATTCCAATGAGATAATGGATATACAGGTAAGTTCACCTAATGGCAAGATCAATGCAGAGTGATATATAAAATGGATCTGTTATAACGATATATTGTGCAGGACTTGTTTATGAAATCGACTTTAGATTCACTATTCAAAGTTGCATTTGGAGTCGAACTAGACAGCATGTGTGGATCAAATTTAGAAGGCAAACAGTTTACAGCTGCTTTTGATGATTCAAGTGCAGCAATCCTCTTCCGATATGTTGATATCTTCTAGAAGATCAAAAGATTTCTAAATATTGGATCAGAGGCCACACTGAAGAAAAGTATAGAAGTGGTTGATAATTTTGTGTATAAGCTGATCCACAACAAGATTGAGCCAATACGCAACTCAAAGGATGAAGCTTCAGTGAGTGAACTAGAACAGTAGAGCTACTTATAGTTAACAGCTTATATTACCTGTTGAAGTAGAATATTGAAATTATTATTTTCTACAGATTATGCAGATGAAAAAGGAAGACATTTTATCCAGATTTCTACAAGTGAGTGACACTGATCCAACATACTTGCGAGATATAATCCTTAACTTCATAATTGCTGGGAAAGACACAACGACAGCTACTCTGTCGTGGTTTATTTACATGCTCTGCAAGCATCCTGATGTTCAAGAAAAGGTTGCACAAGAAGTGAAGGAAGCAACTGACACGAAGGAGGTTAAAGATTTTGCTGAATTTGCTGCTATCTTGAGCGAAGAAGCCCTAGGAAAAATGCACTATCTCCATGCAGCCTTAACTGAAACATTAAGGCTCTACCCCGCTGTTCCAGTTGTAAGCAAAGTTGCCTTGAATCTTGAATCCTCCAACTGAACTTGTTAATGCACATCAAAGAACATGCATCGATAAACTGATATCCATTCAATGCATATCGGGAAGGCTAGAAATTAGCTTCCTTGCTATGTTCTGGGGTTTTCTTTGGTTCTCACTACCTCTTCACTTTGATTGCAGGATGCAAAGATATGCTTGTCTGATGAAACTCTTCCAGATGGGTTCAGTGTGAGGAAAGGAGATATGGTTTGTTATGAACCTTATGCAATGGGCAGAATGAAATTCATTTGGGGTGATGATGCAGAGGAGTTCAGACCAGAGAGATGCCTTGATGAGGAGGGGATGTTCCAACCAGAAAGCCCTTTTAAGTTTACAGCATTCCAGGTATGCAGAACATGTTGCAAATTAGAAATTGTTGTATGCTTCTTTTGCAGATCGGGCAAAGCATTTTTATTCTGATTGGCACTTGGTGTAAAAAAAGACCTCAAATAGAAAAAAAATGGTAAAAAAGCAGCATAACAGCATTTGATTCTGGTTCTGAGTCTTTTTCTGAAAGTTCAAACCTCTCATATTGTTTCACAAGTGTGATTTTACCGGCTAAAGATGTGAAGATACTGAACTTTATTTTCTAATGGTTTACAGGCAGGGCCTCGAATTTGTTTAGGCAAGGAATTTGCTTATAGGCAGATGAAGATCTTCTCAGCTGTTCTGGTGCACTGCTTTGCGTTCAAACTGAGTGATGAGAATAAATGTGTCACCTACAGGACGATGATCAATCTTCATGTAGATGGGGGCCTTCATGTCCGCGCACTTCACAGATGTCAGACTTAACTTTGGTCTTTCTAGCTTATTTGACCAAGGGTTTCATCTGGTGGCTCAGTTCTTTATACTAGGCAAATGCACACTGTTAATATACTTGTATCTTTCCTTGCACATGAGTAAATCGGATGATGTCACCAAGCAAAAAGGACGAAAGGAATCGATATGATGGATGGTTGCTTTCACTGACCAAAGAGTCTAGAACCATACTTTTGTCTGAATATTGAGTTCAGGCCAGTTTTGCTTCCGTTAAGTGCAAATCTTGATCATCTTAAGATCTTATGAGTATGAAATGAATCCGGATGTTCTTAATTCAATTTAAACAAAGATAAAAGCCATATGTATGCTATGAATTGGGTATGGGATGTCTATTGTCAGAATTCAACAAAACCAAGGACACCAATGTACTTCAACAAAGTTGAGCTCGCACTCAACAGCATGATATATCACAATCATACAAGTGGTCGCCATACGGTTCATGCCAGCAGAAACTAATTGCCAATGTCAATGGATGAACACGCTTGAAGTCCAAATAGTCTTCAATGAATATCATGTCGTCACAAGAGGTACTTGAGCTGCCCCCGGTCCTGAGGTCCATCCTTTAAGGGTTTATCCTAACTATTGTATAGGGGTTTCTTGAGAGGGGACGCACCTTATTCATTGTTAATCATTTAAGGCTGAAATAAGTTTATAGCCTAGCTTAATCTATAGCCATGTCATTATTCCGTTTATGACAAATTACTTTTCAAAAAATAAAATAAAAATTTAAATATAAATGGTTTTACTAACACATATTTCTCAAATAAGCTCTGAAACTATTTAACAAAATTCGAATAAATTTTTATTCTTTTGTTACGCTTAATCAAGTCTCTATATTTTTATTTTAGATCAAATAAGCTTTTATTAATAATAATTGACTAATTTTCATTAGTCAAAATATATTTTATCATTTTATATCCACGTGGCACTAATATGATATTAATGTAGAGATTGAAAAATGTCATCATGTTATTAGGTTAAACTAGCATGTCATATCATTATCAAATATGATAAATCAACATATCACATCATCATTAATTATGATATGTTAGTATACTACATCAGCGTCACGTAATATATAATGACAAATAACATTTTAACTAAGTCAATTATTATTTATAAAGATTTATTTGATTCAAAATAAAAATAAAAGATTTATTTGATCTAAAATAAAAATATAAAAATATAATTGAATATAATAAAAGTAAGATTTATTTTAAATTTTTTGAATAATTTAAAAGCTTTTTTGAATATTATGACTTTTACTAACTATTGTTATAATGATATTATTTAAAGTTATTATATTGAGTAATATCATTTTAGATATATTGAAAATCATCGCACTACCAGTCAATTACGACATTTAAAAGAAAAATATTATTATAATATTTTAATTAACGATAAAAAAACTCTTAGAATATTCGTAAACAAGACCCAAACTTAAATGATACACTTTTTTCATGCTTACTTGATTAAAGTTATATATGTTAATTCACTTTAGAAGTTAAATAGATTATAATTATGATTATAAATTTATGATTATCCGTACAATCCTCTAAAATTTTTGAAGTATGAGATATGGTGGCATCAACTTAATTTACAAGAAAAATCAAATTGATGAAATGGCAATCGTACACGTGTAAACATTATAATTATTAAACAAATGATTTTGTTGTTGAGAAAGATATTGGTGATGAAAACGGTTTGATTTTGTTGGTAGGTTGAAAAATGAATGCAACCCAATGCAAGAATCTGCATATATGGCCTATAACCTTTCCGAGTATTCATTAGAAAAAGGAAAAATGGATATTCTCTCTACCATCTTCTTGTTGATGTCATTACCACCACTCATTCTCTTCCTGATCTTCTCTTTTCTCACAATCAAAATCTTCACCGGAAAATCCATCGGAAATCCTGACAACCCACCGGTGAAGGGCAGCGTTTTCAACCAGTTGTTTTATTTCAACTATCTCTACGACTACCAAACCCAAGCGGCCAAAAAACAGCCCACTTACAGGCAACTCGCTTTAGGGCTAAGCGTAGTATACACCGTCGATACGCGAAATGTAGAGTACATATTGAAAACAAAGTTCGACAGATACTGTAAGGGTAAACAAAACCAAGAAATTCTGATAGATCTTTTTGGACAAGGGATCTTTGCGGTGGACGGAGACAAGTGGCGGAAGCAGCGGAAGCTGGCAAGCTTCGAGTTCTCGACGAGAGTTCTTAAATATTTTAGCTGCTCTGTTTTCAGAAGGAACGCTGCCAAACTGGTTGGAGTTATTTCGAAGCTGGAAGTGTCGGGTCAAGCTTTTGACATGCAAGTGAGAAATCTGACCCTCAAATTAACCCAAAACTTTAAAGATGCTCACAATTATGCTTGTCTAATTTTCCCTTTTTCAGTTTTTCATGCTGTGTTTACTTTAATTTGTAGAATCTATTAATGACATGCACTCTAGATTCCATATTCAAAGTTGGGTTTGGCATAGATTTAAACTGCATGGATGGGTCAAGTAAGGAAGGGACTACTTTTATGAAGGCTTTTGATGATTCAAATGAGAGGCGCTTTGTTGACCCTTTCTGGAAGCTGAAACGGTCTCTTAACATTGGCTCTGAAGCTGCCCTCAGAAAGAATATCAAAGTCGTTGATACTTTGTTCACGATGTCATTAGCTCCAAGAGGAAACTGCTGGGCATGGAACGAGATTTGGTGAGCCATATATATTTTGCTGCAAGAATTTCTTATAGTCAATCTTGGTCTAACAAATATGGTGGGACTTGAGAGTCACAAGAACACTGTTGAATTCAATCTCACTGCTTAAGGTAATCTGGTTTTTGGCGTGGAAATTTATACTTTACTAATAATTGGTTTGTTTTTTCTTATTTCTTTTTATGGCTTCAAGAATGTGAAAGAAGACATACTTTCAAGATTTTTAGTGGAAAGCGAGAAGAATCCAGACACAATGAATGACAAATATTTAAGGGATATAATCCTGAACTTCGTACTCGCTGGCAAAGATTCTTCTGCGAATACTCTGTCCTGGTTCTTCTACATGCTCTGCAAGAACCCTTTGATACAAGAAAAACTTGCACAAGAAGTGGTGGACGTCACTAGTAGTAAAAGAAATGGTGCTAATAATGTTGATGATTTCGTGA
This sequence comes from Theobroma cacao, assembly GCF_000208745.1. Lineage (NCBI taxonomy): Eukaryota > Viridiplantae > Streptophyta > Magnoliopsida > Malvales > Malvaceae > Theobroma > Theobroma cacao. The sequence goes on along the minus strand of NC_030850.1, from coordinate 35,218,246 downwards.
CAACCATAACTGATTCAACCCTAGAGCAAATGCACTATCTTCATGCAGCCATAACAGAGACCTTAAGGCTGTACCCTGCTGTCGCCATTGTAAGGTGCCTGAGACACTCATAGATTTTCTTGCAGTCTTAGCATTTCGACAGCTGGAATATGATATGGTTCTCACTTTGTGCTTCAAGGATGGAAGGAATGCAGAGCAGGATGACATTCTCCCCGATGGCTACAAACTCAAGAAAGGAGACGGGGTGTATTACATGGCCTACGCCATGCGTAGAATGCCTGACATTTGGGGAGAAGATGCCGACACTTTTCGACCAGAAAGATGGCTTAACAATGGAGTTTTCCAGTCCGAATCCCCTTTCAAATTCATAGCATTTCATGTTAGTATTCTTTGTTCCATTTCTACCATGTGTATAACATGCATGTGCCTATATAGTTGTCAAACGATCTTAATCTTTTCCAGCTGCTGCATTATGTTTCAGGCGGGTCCTCGAACTTGCTTAGGCAAGGATTTTGCTCACCGGTAGATGAAGATAGTCTCAATTGCCCTTCTTCGCTTCTTCCGCTTTAAATTAGTTGATTATACGAAAATTGCAACTTACAGGACAATGTTCACACTTCATATGAAGGGGGGCCTCCATCTTTATGCTGTTCCAAGGACAAGTTGATGAATTTCCAAATATCCTCCTGTGCAAAGTCATCAATTTGTTCAACTTCAAGTCTTCAACCTTGCTGGTTGTACATAAGAGCCCCGATTTGCATTTTTCTATAGTGTTGATTTGCTTTTTTCTGTAAATGTGTTGATCAATGGAATTTGAGTTATTTCACCAAAAAAGAAAAAAATATATGTACAATTCGAGTCATCTGGTCTATATGCCCTGACCATTTCCCGAGATTGGGACTCCATAGAAGCCGTATTTTCTGTTTACAAGTGGCTAGGAAGCTTACAAGCAAAGAGCTTGGATTTTGAGGTTGTTTGCTGCATCTCTTAAAAGTTCTTTGAATCTCATCTCTTAAATCCAAGCAAAGAATTTTTACTAAAAAAAAATCCAAGCAAAGAACTTTTATTAAAAAAAATCCAAGTCAAAAAGTTCTCATCTTTTAATACGCTTTCACAGTCTGTGAATCTTGATTTACTTATCTTCGATCTATCCACATTTCCTCCATGGACCGTATGAAGTGACAAGAAAATAAAATATCATCACTCTTTTCCTCCATGGCTGTAACACCAAAAACAAAGGTTATCACCATTTGTATTGTAGGACATACACCATGCGTTCTGATTCTTAGAAAGCATTTAGTAGAAATGCCATTAAGAATGAATAACCATAAAAAGCCTTGGATTTTCAGTGGTATATATGGGACATATTTCAAATAAAATATTCCTTAGCTAAATAAAAGTCAATTATCCGAAAAGAAACAAATATTTACTATAATATTTTTTAATAAAAGTTTTTTTTTGTCTACTATAAATAAATTTTATAGGCCCAAGTTACCAAAATGCTGAAGAAAAGGAATCAACCACCAATCAAACTTGCCCATTTTCTAACCCATCGGACAACACACAGATGCTGGGTTGAAATTAAGGTGAAAAAATGGCTTTGCAAAAGATAAACAGTTAGACACAGTCAAAAACTCAAAATACAATGAAAATAAGCAACAAAAAAATCTAAGAATTTAGGTAGAGTCATCTCCATCCTTCAAAAATCTCATTACTCACAAAAGAGGAAGAAATATCATGACGATGACATGACATGATAATAACAACTAACCATTTTATTCAATGAATTACATCAATCAGTTAAGTAACCTAGGGATGCATAGGATGATGGCAATTGCCAAACCATGTTTAGGTACTCGTATTTGGCAGTCATGTTCTTCCATTAAATGAGAGTTTTCTCCACAATCTTCTTCTTGATTTCATTTGAATGCAGTACTCTTCCTACTCAAAATTTGTATTGATTACTACCTTTTTGGTATCACATTGTTACACCAACTCATATGACCATTAAATCCAAGTCGGCAAACATCGGCCAACTTTTCGGTTGTTAATTAGCTCCGAATCAAAGTGAATGCAACCAATGGATAATTAATGTCAGCTACTGAGGCATTAGAAGTGCGTCACTTAATTATTTAAAAAAATGAAAAATATTTGTAATTCAAAAAAAAAAATTAACATCCTTATCAAATCGAACACAATCAATGAGAAAATATCTTGAAGGGTTATGGAATTGAGTAATCTTGTAATTAATGAAATTTATTCATACCAATGAGAAAATGTCAACTGTTGAGGCATTAAAGCCTTATGAATGTTTAGGTCATTGATGGTGATAGTGGATTTTATGCATACGTATTTAGAAAATTTTCATTTATGTATTTAAGTTATCAAATCAAACTCTTCAAAACATTTTAAAAAAATTAATTTAAAAATCTCATCATTTATTTCGAAGATATTTTCACTAGTTTATACAATGACGTGATTTTTCTACTTATTATAAATTATCTACACTACTTCTTACATAGTAATACAACGTTTTATAAATTAATTTTACTTTATATTGAAGAAATATGTTAACAATCAAAATCAAAATCAAGTATCTACACCATATAATTTTTTCTTAATTTCTTCTGAGCAGATAAAGAAAATCTCAACAAAGTTCCCTTATTCACTACTTTCGCTTCAACTTGGCAGACGATAGGACCATGTTGTGGCTTCACCCTCCAGCATGGCCTCGACCTCTATGTCATTCCAAGAGGACAAACTAAAACTTGCTAAATTCCAAGACATTGTTGGTATATAGATTGCTTTATTTAGTAAGTTTTGTTGTGTTTTAGTTGATGTAGGATAAGTATGAAACAGAGCAAGTAAAGACAGTTTTTGTTGTAACAGTAGGTTTCATATTTCTGATATGCATTGACTTAGTTTATATACATAACAAAACTTAACAACTAAGTTTTGAACAGTAGCTAGGCCTAAGAATGCATACTAATCATCATATAAATCATTCATTAAATGCATAGTTATCATAATTTGAAAGAAAGCTAGCTTATACAAAATGGTCACATATGATCCTAAGATAGTATGAACTGACGTGATTTTCAATGCAAGTCCTATTTCAACAAAGTTTGTCAACTTTATTGGCCGAGCAATTGCAGTGGCTTTAGCTGTCGTGATCAGACAGTGATCATTGTAGTAATTAGTGGCTCGACTTGTCTTTTCAATTATTCATTTACTTCGTTTTCTTTTATATTCTTTAATTTATATCTTTAATAAGTACATATAGATGATACAGTTCAAATAGCTAAGAGAGTTGATGACGATGGTACTTAACAGAGAGTTGACAAAGCTGATATAATTTAGAGAGCTGAAAGAGTTGAGCGAGCTGAAATAACTGAGTATTTATTTTCTTTACAGCGAGAGAGATATTAGGAGATTGATTTGCCAGGATGTTTCTGAGAGCATTTTGGTTTACTCATGTTTGTTTTTTGGTAAAAACAGATAACATTATATGGATAATTATTTTTGAAATCACCTTATGAGTTATTTTTCACAATTTTCTCTAAATAGTTATATTGACTGAGTAAAAAAAAACCTAGTCCTGCCCTTTGTTTTGTTAATTGGTTGTGGTGAAATTAGTTAATAACTTATAACAATTTAAAAACGAAAAAGGAGACAACGAAGGAAAGTCGGTGCATATCTCTCTCATGGTTGGACTCTCAGCAATGTGCACGTAAAATTTAAGAGAAACACGTTTGCGGATTGTCCGAATATAGTCACACGTCTGGTTAAGAGAAATGACTTAGCAAAAGGATTTCTCCCCGTTGATATTATTAGTATTATAAAAAGACCTCTAGTTTTCTTCAGTCTTCACCCGCTAACATTGATCGACCAGCTTACCCAAAAAGGACCTCCATCTCCATGGATCTGTCTAACCCAGCTACATTGGTCGCTTTGTTTCTAAATCTAATCCTGATCCTTTTCACTGTCAAGTTCCTCGCAGCAAAACTAAGAGAAAAGCAGAAAAAAAACAAGACCAAGTACCATCCTGTTGGCGGAACACTTTTTAACCAGCTCCTCAACTTCAAAAGAGTGCATCACTATATGACTGATCTTGCTGGGAAGTACAGGAACTACAGGCTGCTTAGCCCTTTCAGGAGTGAGGTTTATACCTCGGAACCAGACAACGTTGAATATATTCTCAAAACAAATTTCCAGAATTATGGCAAGGTAATTTGTTGGTCTAGAAAATTTTGAACTCCCCCTGTCATTGGTTGGAAGAAGTAGCTTAGACAGTAACACCCAGAATTAGAATATGAAAGAGTGTCTCAATCTATAGTCACAATTAAGTCAACTACAAATGCTAATGTGCTGCAGGGTTATTTGCTATAACGAAAGAGTTTTTGATAATTATATGGCTACGGCAGAATGGTGGGGTCGTTTTGGTTTTTCAATTTGTCTAATTTTCTGTGCAGGGTGAGTACAATTACAGCTTGCTAAAGGGTTTACTAGGTGATGGGATTTTCGCAGTCGATGGTGATAAGTGGCGTCAACAGAGGAAAGTGTCAAGCTATGAATTCTCAACGAAGGTGTTGAGGGATTTCAGCACTGTAGTCTTTCGGAAAAATGCAGCAAAGCTTGCAAATATAGTGTCTGACGCAGCGAAGTCCAACAAGATAATGGATATTCAGGTAAGTTCACCTAATGGCAAGATCCATGACGGAGTGATATATAATATGAACCTGTTATAGCGAAATGTTGTGCAGGACTTGTTTATGAAATCGACTTTAGATTCGATATTCAAAGTTGGATTTGGAGTTGAACTAGACAGCGTGTGTGGATCAAATTTAGAAGGCAAAGAGTTTACAGCTGCTTTTGATGATTCAAGCGCAGCAATCCTCTTCCGATATGTTGATATCTTCTGGAAGATCAAGAGATTTTTAAATATTGGATCAGAAGCAAAACTAAAGAAAAGTACAAAAGTGGTTGATAATTTTGTGTATAAGCTGATCCACAACAAGATTGAGCAGATGCGTAACTCGAACGATTCTTCTGTGAGTGAACTAGAAGAATAGAGCTACTTATAATTAACGGTTTCTATGTAGAATTTTGAAATAATTGTATTCTACGGATTGTGCAGATGAAAAAGGAAGACATTTTATCCAGATTTCTGCAATTGAATGACACTGACCCAACATACGTGCGAGATATAATCCTTAACTTCATAATTGCTGGGAAAGACACAACAGCAGCTACTCTGTCGTGGTTTATTTACATGCTCTGCAAGCATCCTGATGTTCAAGAAAAGGTTGCACAAGAAGTGAAGGAAGCAACTGACACGATGGAGGTTAAAGATTTTGCTGAATTTGCTGCTATCTTGAGCGAAGAAGCTCTAGGAAAAATGCACTATCTCCATGCAGCCTTAACTGAAACATTAAGGCTCTACCCCGCTGTTCCAGTTGTAAGCAAAGTTGCCTTGAATCTTGAATCCTCCAACTGAACTTGTTAATGCACATCAAAGAACATGCATCTATAAACTGATATCCATTCAAGGCGTATCGGGAAGGCTAGAAATTAGCTTCCTTTCTATGTTCTGGGGTTTTCTTTGGTTCTCACTACCTCTTCACTTTGATTGCAGGATCCAAAGATATGCTTTTCTGATGATACTCTTCCAGATGGGTTCAGTGTGAGGAAAGGAGATATGGTTTGTTATCAACCTTATGCAATGGGCAGAATGAAATTCATATGGGGTGATGATGCAGAGGAGTTCAGACCAGAGAGATGGCTTGATGAGGATGGGATGTTCCAACCAGAAAGCCCTTTTAAGTTTACAGCATTCCAGGTGTGCAGAACATACTACAAATTAGAAATTCTTGTACGCTTCGTTTCCAGATCGGCCAAAGCATTATTATTCTGATTGGCACTTGGTGTAAAATAAAACCTCAAATAGGAAAAAAGGGTAAAAAATCAGTATAACGGCATTTGATTTCTGGTTCTGGGTCTTTTTCCGAAAGTTCAAACTTCTCATATTGTTTCACAAGTGTGATTTCACCGGCTAAAGATGTGAACATACTGAACTTTATTTTCTAATGGTTTACAGGCAGGGCCTCGAATTTGTTTAGGCAAGGAATTTGCTTATAGGCAGATGAAGATCTTCTCGGCTGTTCTTGTGCACTACTTTGTGTTCAAACTGAGTGATGAGAATAAATCTGTCACCTACAGGACGATGATCACTCTTCATGTAGATGGGGGCCTTCATGTCCGCGCATTTCCCAGATGTCAGACTTAGTCTTTCTTGCCTATTTGACCACGGGTTTCATCTGTTGGCTCAGTTCTGTATGCTGGGCAATTGCAAGGTTTGAGTATGCATGTACTTGTCCTTGCACAAGAATAAATACAATGATATCCAAAAAGAAAAATAAAGGAATAAATATGATGAAGAATTACTTTCACTCACCAAGGAGTCTTGAACCATACTTTTGTCTGAAAATTGAGTTCAGGACACTTCTGCAAACTAAGTGAAACCATTTTTTTTTCCTTGAAAAAGAAGTGAAATCAAAGTTCTTGAGACGTGAGACAACATTCTGCAATTTCATTAAAACAGACCATATTTGCAAGTTCGAAATCTAGCAGAATATTTAATGACTAGAAAGTCATGTTGATCTTAATGCAAAGTTTTAGGAAACAACAATTCAGTTCTCCCCTGCCTTTTTGCAGGGCCTTTGGCTCTGTGCTTCTTATCTCTCGGATTGAGAAACATGACATATCCTTGTTTGCCAAGCTTAATCATCTTTGTACTTAAGTTACTTGATTGTATCATATGCTCCGAAATAAAATTCTAATTAATTTTTCATTTGAGTATTAAATTTAACATGATAAATACACGTATTTTCTTATTTAAGAATTAAATTCAAAAATCATTCTCTTTACTTAACTATAGAATAACCAATTAGAAGAGATTTGTATGTTCTTTATCATCATAACTAAGGAAATAACAAGTATGGCCCTTTGTTTTGTTACTTGGCTGTGGTGAAGTTTATTAGTAATTTTTTACCAATTTTCAAAAAGATCACCTTGTGAAATTCGAGAGAACCACGTTTAGGGCTTGTCCGAATGTCGTCCAATTAGGTTATGACACGTTTGGTTGAGAGGAATGACTTAGCAGAAGGACTTCTCTCCGTTGATATTATTAGTATTACAAAACCGACTTCTCTAGTTTAATACAGCCTTCACCTAACATTGATAGACCAGCTTACCCAAACGTACCTCCATGTCCATGGATCTGTCTAACCCAGTTCCCTTGGTAGCTTTGGTTCTAAGTCTAATCCTTGCCCTTTTCACTGTCAAGTTCCTCACAGCAAAACTAAGAGAAAGGCAGAGGAAAAATAAGGCCAAGTACCATCCTGTTGGCGGAACGGTTTTTAACCAGCTCCTCAACTTCAGAAGATTGCATCACTATATGACTGATCTTGCAGGGAAGTACAGGACCTACAGGCTGCTTAGCCCTTTCAGGAATGAGATTTATACCTCGGAACCCGACAATGTTGAGTATATTCTCAAAACAAATTTCCAGAATTATGGCAAGGTATGGTGCCGACTCTCGTTTCACACCTCAAAGTCACAAATAATTTGTTGGTCTAGAAAATTCTGAACTCTCCCGGTGATTGGTTAGTATAAGTAGCCTAGACAGAAACACCCATAATTAGATTAAGAAAAGGGTCTCAATCTCGCCACAAGTAAGTCAATTGAAGATGCTAATGTGCCGCAGAGTGATTAGTTGGAATGAAAGGGCTTTTGATAATTATATGGCCACCCAAAAGGCAGAATGGTGGAGTTGTTTTGGTTTTCCAATCTGTTTAATTTTTTGTGCAGGGTGAGTACAATTACAGCTTGCTAAAGGGTTTACTAGGCGATGGGATTTTCACTGTCGATGGTGATAAGTGGCGTCAACAGAGGAAAGTATCAAGCTATGAATTCTCAACCAAGGTCTTGAGAGATTTCAGCAGTGTAGTCTTTCGGGAAAATGCGGCAAAACTTGCGACTATAGTGTCTGAAGCAGCAAATTCCAATGAGATAATGGATATACAGGTAAGTTCACCTAATGGCAAGATCAATGGCAGAGTGATATATAAAATGAATCTGTTATAACGATATATTGTGCAGGACTTGTTTATGAAATCGACTTTAGATTCAATATTCAAAGTTGCATTTGGAGTCGAACTAGACAGCATGTGTGGATCAAATTTAGAAGGCAAACAGTTTACAGCTGCTTTTGATGATTCAAGTGCAGCAATCCTCTTCCGATATGTTGATATCTTCTGGAAGATCAAAAGATTTCTAAATATTGGATCAGAGGCCACACTGAAGAAAAGTATAGAAGTGGTTGATAATTTTGTGTATAAGCTGATCCACAACAAGATTGAGCAAATGCGCAACTCAAAGGATGAATCTTCAGTGAGTGAACTAGAACAGTAGAGCTACTTATAGTTAACAACTTATATTACCTGTTGAAGTGGAATATTGAAATTATTATTTTCTACAGATTATGCAGATGAAAAAGGAAGACATTTTATCCAGATTTCTACAAGTGAGTGACACTGATCCAACATACTTGCGAGATATAATCCTTAACTTCATAATTGCTGGGAAAGACACAACGGCAGCTACTCTGTCGTGGTTTATTTACATGCTCTGCAAGCATCCTGATGTTCAAGAAAAGGTTGCACAAGAAGTGAAGGAAGCAACTGACACGAAAGATGTTAAAGATTATGCTGAATTTGCTGCTATCTTGAGCGAAGAAGCTTTAGGAAAAATGCACTATCTCCATGCAGCCATAACTGAAACATTAAGGCTCTACCCCGCTGTTCCAGTTGTAAGCAAAGTTGCCTTGAATCTTGAATCCTCCAACTGAACTTGTTAATGTACATCCAAGAACATGCATCTATAAACTGATATCCATTTAATGCGTATCTGGAAGGTTAGAAATTAGCTTCCTTGTTCTTTGGTTCTCACTATCTCTTCACATTGATTGCAGGATGCAAAGGTATGCTTCTCTGATGATACTCTACCAGATGGGTTCAGTGTGAGGAAAGGGGATATGGTTTGTTATCAACCTTATGCAATGGGCAGAATGCAATTCATTTGGGGTGATGATGCAGAGGAGTTCAAACCAGAGAGATGGCTTGATGAGGATGGGATGTTCCAATCAGAAAGCCCTTTTAAGTTTACAGCATTCCAGGTATGCAGAACATGTTGCAAATTAGAAATTGTTGTATGCTTCTTTTGCAGATCGGGCAAAGCATTTTTATTCTGATTGGCACTTGGTGTAAAATAAAACCTCAAATAGAAAAAAAGAGGGTAAAAAGGCAGTATAACAGCATTTGATTCTGGTTCTGAGTCTTTTTCTGAAAGTTCAAACCTCTCATATTGTTTCACAAGTGTGACTTTATCGGCTAAAGGTGTTAACATACTGAACTTTATTTTCTAATGGTTTACAGGCAGGGCCTCGAATATGTTTAGGCAAGGAATTTGCTTATAGGCAGATGAAGATCTTCTCGGCTGTCCTGGTGCACTGCTTTGTGTTCAAACTGAGTGATGAGAATAAATGTGTCACCTACAGGACGATGATCAATCTTCATGTAGATGGGGGCCTTCATGTCCGCGCGTTTCACAGATGTCAGACTTAACTTTGGTCTTTCTAGCTTATTTGACCAAGGGTTTCATCTGGTGGCTCAGTTCTTTATACTAGGCAAATGCACACTGTTAATATACTTGTATCTTTCCTTGCACAAGAATAAATAGGATGATGTCACCAAGCAAAAAGGAGGAAAGGAATCGATATGATGGATGGTTACTTTCACTGACCAAAGAGTCTAGAACCATACTTTTGTCTGAAAAATGAGTTCAGGCCAGTTCTGTGTGTTAAGTGTAACCAAAGTTGTTGGGACTTGAGACAACATTTGGCAAGTTGATTAAAATAATCCAAACCAGAATATTTGCAAGTTCGGAATCTTGCTTGCCTTTCTAGCAGAATATTCCAATAAAATGAAAGTCCTTATGACCTTAACGCAAAACTTTACCAAACAACAACTCAGTTCTTCCCTGCCTTCTCGCAGAGTCTTTAGCTCCATGCCTCTTATTTCTCGGTGTGAGAAAGATGAAAAATGTTCTTGCATGCAAAACTTGATCATCTTGAGATCTTATGAGTATGAAATGAATCCTGATGTTCTCAATTCAATTTAAACAAAGATAAAAGTCATATGTATGCTATGAATTGGGTATGGGATGTCTATTGTCAGAATTCAACAAAACCAAGGACACCAATGTTCTTCAACAAAATTGAGCTCGCACTCAACAGCATGATAAATCACAATCATACAAAGTGGTCGCCGTACGGTTCATGCCAGCAGAAACTAATTGCCAATGTCAATGGATGAATACGCTTGAAGTCCAAATAGTCTTCTACGAATATCATGTAGTCGCAGGAGGTAGTTGAGCTGCCCCCGGTCTTGAGGTCCATCCTTTACGACTCCTGTAGGCTTCAATAGCCTGTAACCTTAGCCTCTCCTTGGAAGCATCTTGCAAGGTCTTTGAACCCTGTAAAGCAGAAACTCCTTGCTTGAGCGAAAAAAATACTACTACAACGTTATTAATGTAACATCAAAAGATCATGATTACCTTCGGTACTGTAACCAACTTGGGTGGAGCTTCAACCACATCTCCAAATCTTATGTTCTCTCTTCCAGGGAAGTCCAAGTTCTCTTCTGTTTTGGCATTCTTATGCTTTTTCTTCTTTGCTTCAAAATACCTACATAGATTAAAGCCTGGTCACCTATACACAAAAGGAAAAGGAATGCAGCATCTGCAAAGCAGAAGAATTCATATTCCCAATTCAGCAGATAATTCTATAATGTGGGATAAAAACTAAAACTTCACTACAGGGTTATGTTCAGTCACATTGTCTACCACTACCATGGTGCAAAATCAACAGAGGTACTCACTCTTCAAACCAATTAATTGCCAATTAAGAGAGAAAAAAGAGAAGGAAAAGTTACTTTTTCTTGCGCTCTTTTCTTTTGGAACTGCCCCCTGATTTATCCACCATTGTTTCAAACCGAAGGTCGGTTACTTGCTTCCTCTTTCTTTTCTTGGTTTTCTTTCCATCTTTGCTGTTCTGCATAGTTTCTTCCTCGCTATCTGAATATTGAGATTTGGTGAAATGCTTATCATCACTTCCATCTTTGATTTCATTAGCTTCTAACTTAATTTGATTCGCTGCTCGGTCTTTCTGCATAATGAATTACAGTACTTGAATTTAAATCAATCGACTTAAGCTTAAAAAAGAAAATAATCAGTCATTTAATGATAATTACTCACCTTTTTCACAGCATCTCCATCCGCTGCTTTTTGGTCCTTTGAAACCTTCGCAGACCCTAAAACATGGAACATAAAGCCGTTAATAGGTGGAAAGCAAACGAATTAATTTAAAAAAAAAAAGAAAAGAAAAAGAGAGGAGAGAGAAGAGAACCGTGAAGAGAATCGGAGGTGAAGGACATGATTTTGCGGAGTTTAGAAGGCAAAGCCTCGACTTGGGAGGGATCAGGAGGCGGCGGGAGTCTGGCGGGACCACCATGAGCAGCTCTGTAGTTCTTCTCTCTCCTCCTCCTTCCTTTGCCTCCCATGTTTTTATCTCGTCCAAAATCTGTAAAAACGATGCAACCCGTACCCTACTTGTCGCCGCCGCGGCTTGGTGATTCTTCTGTCTCTCTCTCTCTCTCTCTCTCTCCCTTGCAGACTGGTTCTCGAAGCGGTTACGTCGAGGGAGAGACTGAGGACAACCAAGGAAAGGAAAGCCCCTTCCTTAAAAAATGATTAAACCCGAAACCGCCTAAAAAACCCAACCCATTTTTTTCTAGGGCCGGAGCATTATTTGTTTAGTATAAGTTTTTTCCGGAAAGTAGTTTGGCGTTTCGAAAAATTCAAAAATTTATAATATAATTTATGCTTTTTCCTGTGAGAGATGATCTTATTCAAGAATATATCATTTATAGTAGAATTAAAATCGGGAGGCAATGATTTCTTAAAAAAGTTAATTAATTAAAAATAACAAGAAATTTAAAAACAATATTGTAACTAAACAAGTAATTATACTATCATAAGAGAGTGCAATGTGCAAGTGATTTTGCTTACATGGCATCTCCAATGGTAGTGCTTTCCTTGAGAGAGGAGTACTGGACTGGATGGTTATTCAAAAAGAGGAAAAACGCAAAAAGGTGAAAGAAGAGAGGCAACGGAGTGAGGAAGAAAGAGCTAATGTGCTCAGTCCAATTATACATACACAAAAGATAGGAAACAAAATAGCTTGTCCTATTTTCATTCTCTATTTTATCCAAAAGCAAAAATGAAGATCTCAAGCCTCGGAGTATAGTTCATCAATCTCAATGGTAAGAAACTTACCACTAATCAAATAAAAGAATCTGCCTAACAACCCCGCTGTCAATCACATATAGGGTTGTTCCCACTTGTGAATACATACATATTTTACATACACGAAGGCAGCTGGCGTCGTTAGTCATGTTATTGACTTGAATTCTTCTCTTACTCAAGGCAGACGCCAGGCTCTTTATAGCATCGACCCTCGTGGAGTCTATGGTGCATCTTCTATAGTCATTCTCAAACCAATCAAAATTCAATGGCCGAACACTATGACTTTATAAGAGGGCTGAGCCCTTCACCTTCCCAGCCAAGCTTAAGCATCTGATCCACCACTTTCAAACTCAACTGGATATAGCAAAGCCAAGATAAGATTAAGTTCAACATCCAAGTAAAACAACATAAATTCAAATAATCAATAATTTTGAATACAAAACATAACTTTAAAATGTTGTACCGTTTAACAATCATTCAACTTAAGACAGTTTTCCTACAAGTATCACTCAGTTTATTCATGGTACCCCACAGCATAAGGAGCACACACCAAGTAGAAGTCTTAGCAGCAAATGTCCAATGAAGCGGAAATATATTTCTATCAGGTAGGAAGAACCACCAGCCAACTCTAAGGCCGCTCATTAGGAGGCTCATTTTCATATTTTTAATCTGGACCAGCCAACTGTGAGACAGGTTATTTCAGTGCTTGCTTTTCATATTGTTCACGGAAAATTTCAGATATCCTTAAGTTGGATTGTTTTTAAGTATTTTTTTTTTCTGATACAAGGAAGTCTAAAGGAGTAGGGATTCTGAAGTTTTGACCAAGCTTGGCTTGTTTTAACATTTATCTAAATAATTAGTCAAAACTATTTTATAATTGATCAAATTTAAACAAATGGAATAGTTGTAGCATGTAATTAACACATGATAAAAGGAAAGAAAAAATAAGGCTATTCTATGCTTCAACTTAAATGTTTTTTAAAGTTATCATTCTAGTTTGAAAAATAGCCTAGTCTCAAATTGTAATCCCACTGGAGTATGTTTTCTTTTTCTTTATTTAGTCCACAAAACACTTGATATAATGCTTGTTTCCCAAAGATTAATTTATGGCAAATTAAATAGGTCATATGAGAAATAAATCAACAAGATGTTATCAATCAAGCAATGCCAAGATAGGAGAAATTTTCTGCTAATAGATAAATAATTAATATTTAGACTAAATGATTGATGGAGAGCCAAGATATGGAAAAAAGAAAGTCTTACAGCTGGATCCGTGAAAATTATCAACTGCTTATCTGCAGTCGACACTAGAAGATTCGTGTTATCCTTGTTCAAAGCAAGAGCTGTAATATCCTGTCTTTCTCCCAGTTTCAACACATGAAACACCTGCAAATGAAAGATTTTCACCAGGTCACTGTTTGAGCAAAATGAAAAAGTATTCGTGAATCATGATGCGTGTGTCTAACATGCTTGTTGCATATAATAGATAAATCAGTGAAAAGGTTCTTATACCTTCAGAGTATGCAGATTCAAAAAGCAAATTGAGGGTGATGGAATATCCAATCTGTTGCTTTCGTTGGTTTCTTCTGACTCAAGATCCAAGTTATCAATCACAGGTTTTTTAAAACTCAAGTCTTGGTTGCTATTGCACACTCCATTGTTGCCCAAAGATGAGTTCATTCCAATTAAAGCACTCTCACCATCCACAGAAATTTCCATGCAACTGACACCACCCAAGGAAGGAAGTTCTGCTCTTGCAATCAGAACCCCATTGAGAGTGAATGTGCTAAGAGTATGTTGAAATTGGTTCCAGGTTAAAACGATTCCCTCAGATGAAAGGCAGACAGCATCAGCTTCCACACCCACAAACTGTCTCATCAAACGACCCCTTCTTGTAGAATGCAAGAGAACATCTGAGGAATGGCCACAAGAAACAACAATACCTAGATCTGAACTGACACAGCAACAAAGAATTTCCCTGTGGTGACCCCGAAGCACATGTATGGGACCTTCTATGCGTCGCTTCCTGCTTTTGTCTGCCAAGATGTTAGCTAAAGTACCACTACTAGTTGAGGTTGGTGTGCCAGTGCCAGCAGTTGGTTCTGATGTGCTGCTTGAGCGGGATGTGAATGCCCTATGAATCCTCCATAGTAATACAGTAGTGTCCCGGGATCCTGTCACAAGATAGTTGCTATCTGATGATAGAGCAAGGCAAGTGACAGGAGCACAGTGTCCAAAAGCCGTTTCAAGTGTCTTTGCTCCATCAGATGACAGTAGCTTGATACTGTTATCCGCATGTCCACCTAGTTAAAATCCAGAAAGTCTATGAGGAGATACTTTATAACACAAGAAATGCAGATAGTAGTGCCAGCAGTTGGATTCAATGGCCGGGGAAGCCTAAAAAAGCAGCACTTCCAACAAAAGCACATGACTGATGACCATTATCTATAAAACTGAAAATTGACATTTAAAATTAAACGTCCCCAGGAGCTACAAATTTTATCAACAATGGTCGAGCAGCCAAGCAAAATTGAAATGTATAAGGGCATGGGGGGAGCCATAATGGCAAATTCAAGAGAAGGGTATTGAAAGTACTTAAATCAATGCTATAATCTTTAAATTTTTAAACCCTAAACCTTAAACCCTTTTAACATACTATATTAGATCATGCCTCCGAACTAGAGATTAATCAACAGATTTTTCAGTGATTGATATATTTTTTTAACCAATTCTTCACCCTAAATATTTAAATATTGAACAGCATAAGCTGGTCTTGTAAAGGTTCAGAAGATGAGGCACTGACACTGTTATCATCATCATAAAACATAGTTATCCCTGCAGCATTCTATTGCCACGAAATTGAGAAATTAGACTAGCGCAAAATGTTCATGAGAAGACAAGATAGTTTTAGACAGGCTAGCTGTCCAACCTTTTTCATTTACCCAAGCCATCAATACCATAATTTCCCTCATTTACCCAGGCATGGACCAAGATTTGTTAGAGACAACTATGCACATTTTTAACTACAATCCTAGTTCACTGAGTTGACTAGAAAAAGGGTTTACAAGAAAAGTTCAATTTAAGCATATAAAGTGTTCTTCAATCTTCAGAGTTCAGACAGTGGTGCATATATTAAGCCTCCTTTCCAAATAATAACTACAACGACCAATGGAAAGATTCTACTGTGATAAAGAATTAGCAAAACTGAACTTGCAGCAGACTCTCAGCAAGCACAAGATGGATTACTTTGTCCGATTTAAGATTTACAAGTGAGAGTAAGAAGTTTACCAGAGAAATCAGATTTAACTATAATTTTAAGTCGGCAAAACAATAGTAGGAATCAATAGTTTACCTGTGATAATTTCTTTATCACTTGTGATGGAAACAATAGATGAGCTTCTGATCCCAGAAGAAGCAAATGCTAGTGCCTGGGGAAACTGCCACTCATCAGTACCAGGGCCAGCTGGCCCTTTGAACATTCTTATAAGTGCTCCACCAGCAGAGCTTGTTATTGACTTTCCATGTTGAAATAAAAATGGTGTTCCCTGGCCATCGGGAGTGTTTGGCTGCCACTTGTGCTGTGCAATATGAGCTGCTGGCGCATTTGTGTCAACTATTATGATAGCATCTGAAGACGCATGAATAGCTGCTGCTGGCAAATTGCAGCGTTCAGGGCCTGGGACAGCATATGGTTTGATTTCTCTTGGATTCCGAAAGATTGTCTGACATTATATATTAATCAGAATCAGTTTTAACTTATTGATTTTCACAGAAAAGATTGTCATTTATGGATAGGAGGACCTTATTATCACATGAGAAGTAATTGCAGATACAAGTCATACATAACACTGCATCAATGCTAAAAACATAAAAGATGAACTGAAAATGGAATTGCTACCTGCAAATGAAGAACCTCTGAAAGTGGCATCTTCTTCATGTGAGGGACGGTAAGAAGTTGGGATGGAGTTTGTCCAAAATAAGCAATCTGGTCTTGTGTAGCACGCTGTTGTACCTTTATTTATATACATGTGTAAGAAATGAGGAAGAATTTCCAAATAGGGCAGACGTTTAGAAAAAATAGCAAATCAAACTTACTGGATCAGAGATCTTATCAATATCAACTGTCCCTTCATAAGTAATGTAAAAGAACATATTATTTGCCAATATAGCTTCTTTGCCTCGTTGCTTATACCTGAACATTCCAATTCACTAGTGTAAATTCGGGGTAAGATTGCTTTAAACAAGAATCTCCATGAATAATTTATTATTCAAAGAATGTCATGGTAAAGATTACAAAGGAAAAGAGAAAGCAATAATTTTTCTTAGGGAACAGAAAAAAGAATACCCAAATATGAGGTCAATCCATTCATGCAAATGCGCAGACACATGCTCACTCTCAAGAGCCATCCGATGTTTATGAATGAAATCAACCGGGTTTTGAGCCCATGGTGGGAGTTTGACAGAACCTGCATGTTGAAAAAAATAAAAATCAGAACTTTCAAAAAAATAAAAATAAAAATCAGAACTCAGTGCAACTGGCATTTATTAGACAATGAAAACAGATACCACATACCAAGCTTTCCTCCTAATTGTGTTGTTCCGAAGTCAATTGAATTTTCATTGGTTAACATCTCAGGAAGGTAGAACAGCTCAGGAACCTAAGAAAAAATAGATAAAAAAATGCAAATGAAAGAAAAAACTTCTGATAATCTTTTGAAATACAAATGCAGATAATTGCAGCCAAAACTGATCTGGCAAGACAAGACAACCAACAATCACAGACAAGATTAAAATGTGCTTCATTTTCTCCATAGGAGAAGTTCGATGTTCTCATGCAGAAGAAAAAAGAAAAACACATACCAATTCCTTCACATCACTCATGTCCTCAAGAACTCCGTTCCAAGTAGCAGCAACATCTGAAAACATCCGGTCTGCATGATCAAATTTTCCACCTTGCAGCTGAATTGAAAGAGTTGTAAATGGCTCAACTCTAACAAGATAATACAACACCTGCAAGAAAACACCAGATAAACAGAAAGTTATAACAAAGAATCTGCACTTAGACTTCAAACTATGATAGAAAAATTCACCTAATTCCACATTTAGACTTCAACTATGATAGCAAAATTCAACTAATTGACTAATTGCCGTAAAATTAGAAATTTGGATCGAAAACATATAAAGAATTCAACCAAAGAATAGAACATAAGAAATTAGACGCAATGAAAGCCCTGCTACCATCACTGTTTTAAATTAATCTATGCAAATAATTCCAAGGAAAGATGTATATTAATGCTGAAAACTAAGTAAAAATACTACTTTTGAAATGAAGCAGGCAACCTGGTGAAATGGCAGATGCACCATAAAACAGTAAAAGTTCATACCAATTACATTGAAGGAGATAAACTACAGCTTTCAGGTGCAAAAAGAACTCGTTGGCTCTATAAAGGGGATTAGTCTACCTTGCAAAACACAATCAGTACGGCTGACAGAAGAATAATAAAACAGAAGATAGTAAAAGACATCCAAGAATTTAATTTTTAAAGACAATCACTCAACAGGCGACACACATGCACATGTATACAAATGTCCAAGTACATATGAAGAAACAAACTAAATAAATCGACCCCATTCATGAATTGCACGTATACATCCAACGGTGCCCCCATCTCAAGCGATTTAAATAACCAATATGAAAGTACAACCACAACTGTTAAACAGAATAGAAAACCTACAGTTCCAGCACTTGAATAATGTGAGCCATAATGGAACTTGGGGATAACTGGATCATCGAAGCTAGCATATCTCTCTTGGAATTTCTTCAGCCGATCTGGATTCAATGCCCCAACAGGCTGCAAATACACATGAAGTTATAATGGCAGAAAAGAAGAGTGCAGATATAAAGTAAGTGCCAGCAAGATTGAAGTCTAACCACCTTTGAAAGATCCCGGTAAGCTGAAGGATCAGAAAGATCCAAACTCTTTGAACTGTTGTCAGAAAGAATCCATGGAAATACTGGATACTGTAAGTAAAAAACAAAAGGGGAGACAAAGACAGGAAATGTAGCTTAGGGATATTATGCACAACAGTGCCCCATAAAATTGGAGTGATAAGCCATCAAAATGCACACTCAAAAACATCGCACCTGAGTTATGTCATTATAACTACGCCCAGCCAATGTATTTAGCTGCATTAAATATTCAAAATTGCTGATCTGCAGAAGGATTTCAATTTTGTCAGTGAAAATGCTGCTTCATTATTACATGTGAATATATATATATATATACATATATATATATATATATATATGCATATATATATTACATAACTGTAACTCATACCTCCCACCTAGCCCAGCGCTCCATTAGTTGAGTTCTTTTCAGGAGTTGTTCAGGTCTCTACAGCAGAAAACAAAATATGCAAGTGAATGTGAATAGAAAATGAATCCTTGTAAGAAGCAGTCAACATACACAACCTTGGGTACCTTGCAATGAACCCAATTTTATGAACATAAAATATCCATAAATTTTCTACTCTTCTTTTTAAAACAAATGATATTCACTTTGTGTGTATGTGCATGCATGCAAGCCCCCCCTACGTAAAAAAATTTCAGGCAAAGTGCAAACCTGAGTTGCAAGATAAATGTTGTTCAAATGAGGAGGTCTTGCTTGAACGATAGCTCGGTAGGCATTTCTTCGGCCCTCAGAACTCTGGATCAATCATTTTTTTTAAACAAAAGAAAAGAAGTAAAAAAAGAGGGAGCCAACGATTCAAACAAGAGATAAATATAGTGTGTCAGGTCAACAACGATCTAAAGCATACTTCTCCTAATCAGAAAGCAATAAATTTTGAAGGTGCATCCAATATGAACATACCCCGAAATCAAAGAAGAAGGTAGAACGGTCAACCATGAACAGCTCAAGAGCACTTCTTCTTAGGAGATATCTATGGCAAAAACAAACCAGAAAAATGAGATGCAACAACAGATGCTAAAGCAAAAGCAATATTAGGTGATGAAGACTTAAAACTCTTCCAATGCAGCAACAAGAAATATTATGTTATGGATTACTATGCAGTATGTAACATCAAACATCTCTCTAAACTTCTTATAATATTATAACTTAAAAGCAATAAGCACACACAGAGAGAAGACCTGAAATTCAGCCTACATTTTAGTGGCTTTTACAGTCAAGCAACATCCCAATGTGCAGGTCATCTCCATCTTTTGCAGTACAGTGTAGAGACATTTATATTGACATGTTTAGAACATTGATGTATTTCTGGTAAAACCTATGGTTGTTAACAGGAACAATGAGACACAGAAATAAAGGCCAATTTACAAAAACCCTAAAATGCCAGCAGACATCTTTTTCTCATTCCATGTCCTAGGCAACCATCTTGTTTACAAATATGTGCTCGCATGCGTGTTAATATGAAATCAAGAAATGTTGGTAATATCTAGACAAGTTTTTGTCTCACAATGATGATCATACAACTACTTAGAATGTCAAATATTGTTGCTCAAAGCCAATGACCATGATAGGGATGCTCAAATTTTATAAAGCCAGCATGAACAAAAATGAAAATAAAAACTAACACAACATTTTCACTATAGCTTCACCTTCGGCTATACATTTGATGAAGAGAAGCCATCAACCAACTACGGTCCTTTTCGTCATTTCTCACTTCAGAGTTGCCTTCCGAACCATCCATGGTTATGTTGCTTTCAGTGTTATCAACTATAAAATTTATTTTCTTAGTGGTTACCTGAAAAAAGGAGAACAGTTCATACGCTTGATAACCCTTTTTCTTGGATGAGATAACAAATATTTAAATGATAAGTGAAAGGTCACACTAAATTTGAAAGCATGGTTTCCAGTCATGTTTTAAAAACACAAATGCAAAGAATTACTCTTTTATCTTAAATCTATAGAAAACCTAGCAGCCACAGTCATTTACAATGGGCAGAAGGGGACAGAAGGTGAAATCAGGATTCTCTCTTACTCATTCCTAAACCCCCTCTTTTACAATATCTAAAGACTGCAGGATAATATAAGGATGCATGCTAGTATTCTCAATAAGGATGCATGCTAGTATTCTCAATGGCCATACTTCTGGCCTTGGAAGCGTGAAAAATGTTAATGGCTACTTAGTTTTAGAATCCCCATAGGTTGAGGTGTAGCAAAGCTAAAAGAGTTATAAAAAAGATGTATTAGATTGGTAACTTAAACAAGGGAAGTTTCCTATCTAAAATCAAATAGCCCAGGGGAAGTTTCCTATCTGAAGATTCTAAGGCAGGATCTATATATCCTTGTTAAATCTCTCCATTATGTCTCACTTTCATACATATTATCATCTCATAAAACAAGTTCTCCGCTACACTGCATAGTTTATCACCTTTTACAATTGGCTTTTGCAACTCATGCAGGTTCCTTTTTGGAGACAGTCTAATCCTAATAGCATGCTGTCCTCATTCAAAGGAATTTTTAAATTATATTCATTTAAGCTAATGCAGTTTTGCCAAAATCCACAAAGTGCTAACATCACAAAAAGCCACTCTTCCGTGAAGATTCCAGAAAATTGCATGGTCCTTGTCATCAGCCAACTGTCTTGGTCCTGTTATGCATTATATGCAGAACATGTCACCCTAATTAAAGAAAATCCTATCCAAAGTTTTTAAGCTATCATCTAGGTTTCAGAATTTGATGGCGCTAAAGTTAAGAAAATCACAATCAAAGAATGATGAAGCCCAGTGTAAAGCAACAAGCTCAGTGCATATAGTCTGCAAGGATTTTTTAAATGCAATTTTAGAAACTTACTTGAAAGGTTCCTCGTATAACCTTCAGTGGCCGAACCATAGATGAAGGAAGTTCAAACACAATTCTCTCATCAAGTTCACTAGGAACATACCCAGGAGCAACTGCTGATGAACTTTGGACCAAGTCTTGCTCACTGGCAAGTTTAGAATCAATGGATTCCACTGATTTCTGCAAGGGTTGCTCAGATATGTCAGACAGCCTTGGCTGATCTTCCCCACTTTGGTCATTTTCATAGGATCTGTTATCTACATGATCAATTTCTGCCTGTTCATCATCTTCATTCATTAATTCCGTGGAGATTGCTTCTGCTGCCAGAATAGGAGCATTAGATGAGCTTATGACATCCTCTTGATTGTTTTTCACCTCACTTTGATCCTCAAAATTAGCAGCAGCACCAAAATGATCAGTCCCTATGTAATTCCTTCTCAAACATGGTCTCATTCTCGAAGAACTTTCCATAAAGTCTAGCTTCCAGAAAATCTACACATACCATAAAAGGAAAAAGAAAAAAGGTTAGACAAGGGGAGAAGAAACAAAATCAGTTATCCAGCAACATATACTTTTGCCCTACAGAAGAAGAAAAGAAAAGAGAGTCTCAAAACTTACACGTTCCTGACTAGAAATTTGGTCCCCGGATGGCCCAAAGAGACATTTCATCTCTATTAAGCAATGGATAAGTTTGCGCCATGCACGAATCCCAGTAAATAACCGATGTCGTGCAACTAAATCAACTTGTGTGCGCCTATCAATCTGAAAAGCAAAAATAGATAAATCTATGTCAATAACTTTTACTGTTGCCTAAACAACTAGTGACAATCATGACAGCCAGCAGTAATCAAACCTCCGACCGCTGAATGTTTCTTGCTAAAGCAAAACTTGCAACAAGGACAGCAATAAATTTATAGGACAAAGCATTAAAATCTTTCCCATAGACAGATTTTGTATCAACTGGTTGCAGACATTCCATCCATGCAACTCCCATGGCTTCAGAAGCATTCCATCTCTTCACACGCTCCATATCACTAGCATTCCTCCGCTGTGCAGAAGTAGCCATTGCAACGGCACTGAGACCTCTTCCAGAACCAATCTTTGCACTGCGTTCAAGATCACGTGCAGCTGCTAAGGCAGCAGCTTTTGCAGCTGCCTTGTCTTTTGGAAGTGATGGTGATTTGTTAGGCACCTCCAGAGGTTTTTGAAAGCTTGAAAATGTTTGAAACTTAGTTGTTTTACGCTCAAGCATTGAGGAGTCACGTTTAAGTTGTGTGGTTGTTGGGGGGGCCGGAGTTTCTGCTCCACTAGCGCCAGCAGCAATCATTGCCAATGCCATTGCAGCTGGTGGTGATGCAAAAGCAGCAGCCCAAGCTGGAGAGATCATTGCAAGAGCTGCCTGAAAAAAAAAAATAAGACAATTGAAGAAACTTAAATAATGCACCAATAACAAAAAGATGAAAAGAAGATTAAAAATGTAGAATATCGTCAACAACCAACTCCGACAAAAATTTCCTAGAAAAGAAATGTCAACTCCCTGAAGAGATTCATGCAAAAACAGAGAAGCATGCAACGCAAGCATACACATATTGACGAAGGCAATTAGCACTTCTGGCACAAGGAAAGACAAAATTGACACCTTACAAGCATGGATTGTTCTAAGAAAGGAGTTAAAAATGGTAACGATTATTAACCTCTAATGGCAATGCATCAGCAGCCAATGCACGATCATCAACAGTAAGAGGATTCAAACCATCGGCAGTAGCAAGTTCATGAATTCCTGCCAAAAGTGGTCGCCACCGCCTCAAAACAGCAACAAAAGGTGGTACAATGGCCTCAAGATACTGTTTACGAAGTGGCTTTCTGTCCCTCCCAACAGCATGCCATACCTGCAGCATATACCTCAATTAGGTCACTGCAAAAACATCAATCAACAACCCAGATAATCATAGATAAAGTAGGAAGGGCAAAACGAAACTAACTAAACGTTCAATTATAATATCATGATAGAATGAATACGTTAATAGATGAGAACTAAGCAAAGAAGACAACACATTGCCATGCCACAAAAAGTTGATAAAGAAGAAGTAAACCATAAAAACTAATCAGGTAAATAATTTGCTACTATTGCATACTAAGCTGATTCACTTAGAACTAACCTCAGAATAGAGAACACAAGATGCTACCAAAACTCTTTGTCTCTTCGAATCAGAAATTGGCATGTTCAGAATAGGAGAAAGCACACTGCACATAATTAAAATGAATAAGTTCAAAAACTCCTTGTGTATGAATCTTGCAAGTGAAGCAGAAACAGTCCGACTGGACTACACAGTCAGAGCACCAAACCATATCTGTTACAATGTGCTTATGCATATAGGGAACAAGAAAAATATAAACAGGAGCACATTATAGGAAAAGTAAAGAGATGTAGAACTACATTGAAAGATAATCAAACTCAATCTATGTAATTGTTAAAATGTAGAGAGAGGGAGAGAGAAAGAGTAGCATTGGTGCATAGATATGTATATTTATGTGTCATGTGGTTATTGGTTATGATAGTCCACTGCTCAATTTACCTCCACAACAAAGCTGACCGTGGTTTTCTCACTGCCATTCTAGCACTGTTATCTAAGGATATGATGTTGCCTCCTTGGCGATACAATCCTTCCGACATTCCATCGTCTATGCCTACATTCCTCATGAGCATACTGTCTTCTCCATTATCTTCTTCCCTCATTGAAAGAAGTACCATGCGAAGCATGCATAAAAATGGTTGGTCACTGTCCAGTAACTGGTAAAGTGCTGCCATTCCTCCCATCCCAGTACCTGATCCACCACCAATACCAAGACCGCCACCAAGTCCAGAATCATCTAACAATAAAGCTTGGAGCATGCTTACAGACTTCTTCACTAGAGGAAGTTCAATCCAGTTTCCATTAGCATCTTTTTGCAAAGCAGCATTCCATGACTCCCAGCCACTGCCACCACCACCAATGCAAGCTGATTTTGAAGGAAGGCCAACACCGTACCATAACCGGCTCCTGTATTTCCAACCCTCAGCTATATCCATAGCACAACTCCCGTATGACACAAAAGCAGAGGAAACAGAATCATAAGGCTCAGCAGCAGCAGCAGCAGTAAGCCGTTCCATAACTGTTGCAGAAATCTGCCCATTTGCATCAGCCATTGAAGCAAGGACCTTATTTTGAAAACAGAACATGGAAAAGGGGGGGGGGGGGGGGTGTGGATAACAAATATTAGAAAAAGGCATAGTGGAAAGGAAGTCAAAGCAATATTCAACTTTAATGTTTAAAAAAAACCTAACAATCAGGCCTAAGAAGAACAGTCACATGTCCAATGCTACAAGTTATAAAACCTAAGTAGACATTCTAGCAAACGAGGGAAATAATAGATGATAAAGAAGTTTAACAGATGAAGAACTACATAAAAACATAAATCACTAAACTATGCATATACATGTTTCATTCTGATGAGAATATACGTACATCCAGAGCGAGTCCGCCAGAATTGCCAGATCCACTATCATCCACTGCTTCAAATGATTCTCTACCAATTGATGCCGTTGAATTTGAGTGAGTATTTGGGGGAGATGCAAGAGAAAGAGGAGATGCTTTGCCTTCGGCTTTGTGTGATGCACAAGAAAGTTTACTTTGTAACCGTAAATGATCTTCAACAAGCATTAAAATGACAATTGCATTCTCTACCAAAAACACGGAAAGCTGTGCAGCATTCTCTGCTTCTACCTTAGCATCCTTTGGGGACAAACCTTCTGCTGCAACCCCAGCGGCAGCAGCAGCAATAACTTGAGTCTGCTACAGAAGAAAAGCTCAATTAAAGATTACTGCAAACTTTTTCCCTCTAGTAGTGAGAAACTTAATAGAATAACAACGATGACACTAACTAAGCAAAGAGAGAGCAGCTAGTAGCAAGAAGAGTAAAAAGAGAAAAGGTTAAACAAAATTCCAAGAGGATCAATTTTTTACTATATGAATTCGCTAGGAAACTCTGTTGATTAGTAAAAAGAAGAAGCTATTGTATCACTATTAGAATCAGTAAAGAGCAGGAAAAAGAACCTGCAACTGATAACAACTAAACGTTACCTGAGCCTGCAGTTCTCTGGCAGCAAAGTCCAGCAAACCACCCAAGAGCCTTCTCTTGAATATTGGCAAAGATTCTTCACGCCTTCAGAAAACAACCACATAGGTGTCAACAATTAATTAATGACTATACTTATTTCTCCAAAAAAAATACTAACTGACAAGTTTTCAGGATGAACAACTGTTGCCAACTTGTCGAGAGTATTTTAATAAAGACTTACTCAAGAACTGTACAGAAGAAACACCTTTTATTGGCTCAAGAAGAGCATATTATGCAAAACAATCAATGAGTCAATATATAACAGATAAGCTTTCAAGATGAACAGAAACTGTTGCCAAGAGTATTTTACTATAGAATTATCCAAGAACTCTACAGATATAACACTTTTTATTGGCTCCATGAAGAGCATATTATGCAAAACAATCAATGAGTAAATATTAAATACATCACTGCAGTCCTGTGGCCATTTAAATATCCTATGTGAATTATTCAGTTTGTTATTTACATGATGTATCAAAATTCTTAGCAACAAGTAAAAAGAAAAAACAAACAAAGTTTCCATATTTTGGCACCTAATATTAAATTCAAAACACCATTGTTTTTTGTTACCTTAACACAGAAAAATCAGAAAATCCCATGACTCAGTGATTCTAAAGATAGCAACTAAAGACTTCTTTAGTATAAATACAAACTTCTAGATTTCTCCTTAACTTGATTATTTTCCCTAAAAGTGCATCTTGAAGATGTTCCCACATAGAGATACACTTTTTTTACATAGCACTCCAGGGAGAAGGCCCACAAAAAGAGCAGTTCTAGTCAAGGTCAACCACATACAAATGGCACACGATATTATTTGAGACAATTACAGCAATAAAAATCATGGAACAGAATTCTAATACCTAACTCTCTGATCCCCAGTGCTAGATCCACCAACGATAGAGAGCCATTCTGCACAATGAATTGTAGCTTCAATATCCTGTAAAATGGAAGCAATAACCAGAAAAAATAAATGGAACTGACATGCTTGAAACGGTGAACAAATGTGTATGAAAAGATACAATAAAGTGATGGATATAGACAAACCTTCCATCCATCCTTTTGGCGCATTGAATGCTCCAACATAATTACCAGGAAATTGTGTACGAGGTCCTCTAGGTCCCATAAGCTTGCAGAATTAGACTGTTTTCTTGCATCCAACTGCAAAGTCAAGTAAAAAGGTGTAACATTTAATACAAGGAATACTTGTATATTCAAAGTTACTCACTAAGGTCAAATACTGGTTAGAAAACTCTACAATTCCAATCCTAACCAACATCAACTACCAGATTTATATGCAATGGGACATCAAAGAGGACAAGGGGAAAGAAGCACACAAGTATAGAGAAAAGAGAAAACCTTTTGAAGTTGGAAAAAGATACCTCATGGTTAGAGATAAGAACCTCCAATATCCACTCAGGCCATTCCTCCATTTTTGTTAGACTGCTTCTATTTTCTGGATGACTGCAAGCCAAAATCAGAAGATCCTGAAATCATATAGAAAGAAGTAGCTCAGAAACTATAATGGAAAATCAGAAAAGGCATAATAAGAAAACCTAAAAGTGAAAGCAAAAGGCAACAAACCAAGATATGATGAAGTTGATGAATTCACGACACAAACAGAGACGATGGTTGTAACTTATGTTTTGTTTTGATAAGTATATACTAGTATTCAAGCTTATTTTCTATTAACTCAAACACCAGAGAAAACAAAATTTGAGATCAATAAATTCAGACAAGCATACCTGTAGTGCCCGGCTTTGGAAAGCTCTAGATGCACATGGTAGTGAACGCAACAAAACCAACAAAAGTTGTAAATGTTCAAAACGATGACCAGAATCATAAAAATTCAACCCATCCTCTGTTGAAGAAGCATTGATCTGAGGAAGTTTAAAGAAGAAAGAAGTGTAAAGGACTTTAGCTTTCAATATTATATGCAAGAGCAAGATAACATTAGAAGCTAGCATAGCTCCAAAGCAGAAATAATATTTTTTGCTAAATATCATAAGCATGGTAGCCAAGCAGAAAAAACACCATTTATTGATGTATACTTAAAAAAGAATAAAAGAAAGTACTACAAAATTAATACTATGGTAGACCAATAAGCTTTTCAACAGACAAAACTATAAGAAATATATGCAGAAACATCATTGTAGAACAATGACAAGACAATATTAAAGTAAAAGATTATCATACCGAGGCCCCCAATAAAGCTGTGTAGACATTGCTCGTCATAAGCCTATTAGGAGCAGCCTGGAAAGCCTTCTGCAAAGCAAAAAGCAGAAGAGAAACTTTATCTTCAAACATACTGCCACCTGCATCATTTAGTGCACCACCAAAAAGGCTGCTTGTCATCTCCGAGGACACATGCGAACCAAATTTCAGATGCCCACATGCTACTAAAGCACCTAAAAGCCCAATGATCCCAACAACAATTCCATCACTTTTGTCAACATTATAAACATTATTCCTTGCATTGTCAGCACTAATGGAAAGACTTATTCCACCCAAATTCTTCATAAAAGAATTTTCAGAAACAGAAGACATCCTTTCCATTTTCACTATAGGAGAAATGTCCACAAGGCCACTACTACTATCAAGAGGTTGAGATTCAAAATTTTTCTTTTGCAAAATTTGATCCCTCTCCTTTGGAGATCCTCCATCCTGAATTCCTTCTGAATCCCTACCACCACTATCTAG
Source organism: Theobroma cacao (assembly GCF_000208745.1). Taxonomy (NCBI): domain Eukaryota; kingdom Viridiplantae; phylum Streptophyta; class Magnoliopsida; order Malvales; family Malvaceae; genus Theobroma; species Theobroma cacao. Next base: position 35,190,161 of record NC_030850.1, on the reverse strand, counting down.
TTCTGGTTCAGATCTTCGAACAGACAAGCTTTCATCAGGCTTAGAGCTAGTTTCAGGAATGTGGTGATCTCCGGCTTTAGCTTCTTGTTGCAGGAGGACAAGAAGTGTTTCTATCCCACCAGAACCCATGAATGCCTCTGCAAATGTTTGAGCTCGGGCCGTATTTGGTTGAACCACTAGCCTGTACATCAAATGTAACACCCTGCAAACCTGAACGAAAAACTAGTGAGTTATTTCTAGTAAAACGATAAGAAAATAGCACAATACAAGATGCCCTCTGATATCAGCCAGAAATATGAGGCACGCATATAACCACATGGTCCAATTGCGCCTGATCGTATCCTGATCCAACAATGGAAACTCCAATAGTATAAAAATTATAGAAACCCAAAATTTATTCCAAAAAAGAAACAAAAAGAATTTTAAGCACATCATCGTCAGAACATTTATTCCTTAAGGAATTAAGGTGCTTTCACAAGTTAATCTAATTAGAAAGATAGCCAACCATCAAAAGAATACTCAAGCTTCAATACAATAGAACACTCTTAAACCAACATGGTGATCAACTTGTACCTAAAAAAAGAAAGAACTACACATCTTCAAAGGCACTAGTGAAAGGAAATCAGAAACAACATGAGCTCACCTGGTTAGGTTGTGGGCAATCAACCATGAATCCAAGTAAACGACGGACATCATCTGCAGCCAATGAAGGTGGTGCTGCTCCTATTAGAAGTTCAATGACAACTAAGAGCTCATCAACCAAAGCATTCACTTCACCCATTGGGCGAATATCATCATTTAGGGAAAAAGTATCAAGGGAGTCCTTTTCACGAATTGTCCAATAGCACCTTCTGCAGCCATCAAGAAGCATCTGCATAGCATTGGCATCTCGCATGACTGATGACTCTGTGAAGACCATATCTGCAACAGATGATAGGAGTTTCTTTTGGAGCCCATAGCTGCACAAACTCCAAATTTTAAGATCCAAAAGTAGTGTACTGAAAAGCTGAACTTTAAGTGCATGATCATGCTTCTGAGATTGACATAAGGAAACAACAGCTGCAACAAGCTCCTCATCTCCCACGCCATTATGCTTTCCAGGACCAAAAGAAGACAAAGTTTGTAAAAGATAGTTTAAGATTCTTGACAGAATCTCAGGTCCCCTCGTACGACATAGCTCTTCATTGTTCCCAGGGTGATGGATAGCAAATGAAATAATTCTGAATATTGGCGCAGCAAGAGTAGCTGTAGCCAAAGACAACGGAAGACTACCCTGTTCAGGTTCCAGGCTATCTTTACGCACATTGCTGACTGCCAGAGGAAGTAAAGACATCGGACCTCCATAAGCTAAAGCCCAGAGAGCCTCCACAGGTCTCATCCGTGTTGCAACATGGACTTGCCCAAGAACCTCAGCAGGTCTGCGCAGCATACCTAAATCACCATAGATAGGTAATTTAAGCAAGAACAGACAAATTCTTTACACATAGAAAACAAAAGGGGGGCAACCAATTCCAACTTAAAATATAACACATAAGTCAAATATGAAAGAAAACAAAAATGATAACCATGATTGAAGACACTAATATAAACATGGACAGGTCTTTCTCCACTCATCTTGAAAATATACTGCTATGTCTTGAAGTGAGCTAACCCAACAAAAAAAGAACAAGAAAGAACATCAAGTAAACCAATGTAAGAAATGAAAGGGGTATGCCCACAGCAGCAGATGAATTTACATGCACAGCCAAGTAAACTGACATGCCATCCACCCACCAACCCTTCTCCAACACTCACGCATGCACTGAGAGAGAGGGGGGGAAACAAATATAGAAAACAAACAAGCATACCCATAAAAGCAGAAGCATTCTGCAACCAACACCACTTTAAAACAGCACACAGACAGAGGGAGAGAAAGGAAAATGACATTGAGATTAAGACCATCTCCCTTCTCTGCTCAATCTCATAAACCATACTCTGATTCAGGAAAATGGATAATTAAAAAAAAAAAAAAAAGCATACGAAACAAGTACGCTCACACGATCTTCTTGACATGCACAGACATTTTATTGGAGTCTACTATCCAAAAATCATTTGCTATAAAGTTATGTAAATACTGAAATTAAAGATGAATTTATTCACCTGCAGCACCAGATGGAGAAGCATCTGGGCAGAATCGCCCACTAAGCAGGCAGGGGTGGTAGAGTAGGTGAATGCAACCTCCAATTTCTGCATCCAATAGAGAACTTTCCTCTGCCATTCTTTGCACATAATCGTTAGTGGCTAGCCAAGGAAGTCCTGCACCATTACCAAAAGAAGGCAGCACATCTCCTCCCCTAGAAGCCATACGTGCCATTCTTTCTGGCCCAATTGGTTCCTTAAATATATATACTGGGCCCATTTCAGCGAATAAAGGGCACTGACGACGACGGCGTTGTAACCCAGCCATTGTAGGAGGGGGGTTTGTCCCAATGCAACAAAATGCAAGCGGCTTGGAGATGCGAGGAAACTCAAAAGGACGACTTTCATACAATGATCCATCAATATATAATCTCAATTCACTCTCTGCTTTCCCAATAAGTCCCTGCCTGCATACATGCTCCAAACCAATAAAATACCAGCATTGAGGCTTGAATGCATGAGTAAAATGTAAAGAAGCCTTCTTTCCTTTTCCACTCCCACTTTCAACCACTAAAAACTGTGCATGAAAATAAGCCTCTATCCCCTGATTATCAGCAGATAAGAAACTAAATAAACGAGGCATGTGCGCAGTGCCTTCACCAGCAAGTGCACTTGCAGCAGCAGCAGCAGACATGGCTGATGATTTTCCTGACTTGGCTGCTGCGGCAACAGCAATTGCAGCGGCAGCAGTTGCTGCATTTAATGTATCTGCAAATGATTCAATGTAGATCCACGTTGCAAAGGCATATCCATTGCTAAATGGCCAACGACTTTCCCCAGGACCAAGCAAACCAGAGCTTTCACCATCAAATTCAAAAGTGCAAGCTGGTCCCTTCAACTCTCTCCCACTCACTGCCTTCTCAAATGCAAGCATTAAGCGTGGCGACCAAGCAGTAGTAAGTGTTCCTGTAATGACCTGAAACCATTTATGTAAATCAATGACACTAAGTGAATGCCCTGCCAAATGTTGGATGCAATAGCATAAGGGAGTTCCATCCCATTTCATCTGCTCCGTTGAGCCAACATCCTGAGCAAAAATATTCTCAGCTGACCTTAAAAGAACTCCTAGTAAACCAGCCATAGAGCACATTGCCCTGTTTCTCGTACAGGCTCGTAATATAGCAAGCAAGCCTCTAACCATCCGTGTCCTGGCAGACATGAGAATGTCACTATCTCCTTCCCAGGGAAGCCAAGGAATAAGCTCGCCTGCCACGATTGCAGCCCGAGAGTTTAGCATCACACTAGGAGGATTGTTGTCCTCATCCTCTTCAAAACTTTCAACTCCACCCATTGTGGCAATAAGTGAATCAACAACCAAGAAAGGAATACTCTCCATATCCTCCCCGCTTCCAAAAGTCTCAGCCCCACTTACAATATTCTTCAGCTTGTCCAAGCTTTCAGGCTTCCCCATAATGGCAGAATCTACTAAATGCAATAACTCAGGAGACACATTTGGCATAGCAGCTTTTGCCTTAGGAATTATTGGTGAACCAAGGGGAGAGTATACAGAATCTGCATAAAAGGCAGAATCAAGACTAGTTGCCGAGCTTGACTGCTTAATGGTATAATCTGTTTGTCTTTCAGGTCCAGGGCTTGAAGTAGAACGATCATGCCATGGTTCAGGCATTGAGGAAGAATCATACTCCTTCCCATATGTCCTTGTTAGATGTTCAGAGTATTCCTCAACCCCGCCAGATGAGCCTCTCTCATAGTCTGAATTTGAGGATCGATTCGAATCCACATGACCACCATGAGACTCCCCGGCAGCTTTATCTTGATTTTCTAAAGATACAGGCTCAAATTGGTCCTCATCCCCAATCAGAGATGCAGAATGAGCCCCTTGTGGAACTGCATTATCATTTCGTACAATAGCTTCCTCACCATCTGTAACATTAACATTCTGCTGATAAGATCTTCCTATCCTATCCTCCACAACAGAAGCTACTTCAGGAGTATCCGAACCCCTTACAGAAGTTTCACCAAACTTCTTTTCTTCTTCTTCTTCCATTGTATTATTACTTTACAGACCTAGCAGATATTCATTTGACTTATTTACACTAAAATCCACCTGCAAAAACGAAAAATCAAAAAGAATGAGAACAAACAGCCACTCCAATCAATTCTTAAACCACTATGAATCTCACAGTTAAACTATAGACAACCAAGCGAAATTACTCTTTCAGCATAAAACAAAGAAGAATCATGAAACTCGTCTAAATTTGTAAACATTCCTTCATGAACTAAGCCAAACAGAACCTAATCCTTGACTTTCAACATTAATAGTTAGGAAACTAGATACAGAATATAAAATTATTTCCCCCTCTTGAGTGCAACTGACTCAAATCTTGCAGATAAAGAAAATTCAAATTTGAATCAAAGAGTAAGATTTAACGAAAAGTCGCGGATCTAGCTCATGAAGCGTGTAGACATTCAAAATTACAAATACGAATGCAACTTTCCCTAATTATATGAGAAAAAGAATGATCTCTTCTCACATAACAGAATCGATCAATTGGCATTGGAATTAGCAAATTAATATTAACGAAAGATATAATTAAACAAGAACAGAACGACCCAACCTAATTTAAGTATAAATAATTGCGATCACTACACAGATCAGAGTTTAACGGTCATTGATTTGAACAATTCATGAAAATACGAAAATGTGACGTTTGTAATGGAGAAGATGATGAACTTACCTCCGAAAATTAATCATTTCGGTTCAACTTTGAAGTTTCCTGTTAAATATATAAATAAATCGAGAAAGTAAAGAAAATTAGAGAACAAAAAGGAAAAGTTCTTTAGAGAAATGAGAAAGAGAGAATCGGAGAAGACGAGAGATTGCGAAATGGGCGCGAGACAGAAGGTGGATTTAGCAAGTAATTAGCAATAGGCCCCCATATGGTTGCCCAGTCAAAAACAAAGGAAGGAAGATAGGTGGTTAAATGATATCTCCAAGCAGTTTTTCTTTAAAAAAAATTTATTTCCTTTATTTATTCTGCTTGCAGCAAAAGTTTTAATCTTTGTGTTTTTTCTTTTTTACATGATTTAAAAATTTTAATCTTTGCTTCTAAGTGAAGAAAATGAAAGATATTAATTATGGAAAGAATACTGAAATTGAAATATAGGACGCAGCATTTATGAAGTGAAATATACTATACAAATTATTATGAAAGAGGTTAAATTATTTTTTATTTTCTTTTCGGTTTTCTTTTGTAGCAAACATACAAAAAAAAATTATTTAAAGCATGCTAGTAAAATAAATGAATTTTACATTATACATATGATATGTATTTTAGATGAAAAAATATAACAAATTATCAGTGTTATATTAATAGGGTTTTTTTTTTATAATTGAGAGAAAAGAAATTCAAATCATGTACCAATTAATACGACAAATACTTGAGTGCTAGTATCACATTATAGTTATTTATCTATTTTTAATCAATTATGATATTATTTTTATTTTATAACAATTTTTCAAAAAATAATAAATTATCAATTAAATAAAATCATAAATATTGCATATTTTATTATGTTAAATAAATTTTAATATCAAGCTCTTTAATTAGTATTATGTTTTTGTTATTTTTTTTTCAAAAATTTAAAATCGAAGTTTATTTGAATATTGTGCAAAGATTGAAAGATAGAGACAGAAATATAAATAAAAATTAAAGTCATAAAAAAATAAAATTTTATTAAATTTTTCTTACTCTAATCATAAATCATTTGTTCGGTTTCCATTTTATTTGGACAGGTTAAACATCCATCTACATTTAACGATTAATTTTTTTTTCAAAAAGCTCACAATATAATAAAAGCAAAATATTTTTAAAATTTTCAAAAATAAAATTCAAGTTTCACAAAAAAGAAACAAGGATATTTTCAAAAAGTTTTCTTTTATATATTTGCTTTTCATTAGTTAAATTGAATTTATGGAGAAAATATTGAAATTTAAAATTTACCCTTAAAAAATTAAAAACTTATGTGTATAAATTAAAGCGCTTCAATATTCTAGAAGGGATTAGAACATTTTAGATTTTAAGTTAATTGTTTGCAGAAGTTCTTAAGAGATGCATTGCAAACTTAGACAAAGTGCTTAAGATGCCTGGAGTCTTCCAATGTGAGAAACCTTTTCCTATATAAAGGGTCTTCATTTTTGTTAGTATTTCTCAAGAAACAATAAGTAGTTACCCACTTACAATATTTTCTCTCAATTCTTTATGTGCATGTCAAATTTTAAAATTTCAAAATTTTTTGTTAAAACACTTCCATTATCATAATGGATTTGATATCAATGAACGTCATGAATAATTATACAAATATCATCACCCAAATTAACAATATATTTCTTATAATTAATATTAACTATAGGTAGTGATACAACGAATTCAATGATTTTTAGAGATGTTCTCGTTTAGGTTATCACATATAAGAAATTACCCCGTAATACTAACAGCAAATAAATGATTATTGAAACAATTGATATCATCCAATTGAGAGATGGAAGAAATTTGAGTGCATACTTGATCACTGGATTTTGCAAAGGCTAAGATCTTATCTTTATTAGTCATTCCATAAATTGTCATAATAATACAATATGAAGAAGGTGGTTTTATTTTTATTGGTCATTCCATAAATTGCCATAATAATACAATTCGGGGAAAGTCTAGATTAAACAATGAAATTTCTAGATTTTTGAATAAAGATGGGATTAAATTGACCATAATAATACAATATGGGAAAGGTGGTCTTATTTTTATTGATCATTCCATAAATTGCCATAATAATACAATTTGGGAAAGTTCTCGACAAAAGATTAAACAATTGAATTTTCAAATTTTCAAATCAAAGTGGTTCTCGATAAAAGATTAAACAATTGAATTTATAGATTAAAGTCGAAAATAATTAACCAACCAAAATGATCACATCAACTCTTATGAGATATTAACATCTCACAGGTTGAAAGTGATGTGAATTTTGAAATGTTTAGTATCACTTTAGTACATAGTTAATGTAAAATTTAGTGATTACCTCTATAAAACCATGACATCCACTTCTCCATTGAGAGTTTTTTTTAATATGGGATTTCGTTACTCTATCTTGATGTAAAATTCATGTGACTGTGACACCCAACACCTCCTTCCTCAGATTTCCAACAATATGAGCTCAAAAATATCAATAATTTTTTTGCATTAACGTTAAAACAACATTTGTCATTACTTTCTGAAAACATCAAACAAATAGAAAGATTGATTTTTTCATCTTTGAGTGAAGTTTGCCAAGACTGATAAACTGTGTCCATCCAAACATGATCTCGAATTGAGTAAATATTGTCTAAAAATCACACACAATATAACCCCAACCGACTACAAATTCTTTTGCCATAGGAGAAATTACGAAGTAGAAAAAAAGAGTAGCTCTTTTTGTTTTTTTTTTTCTTTCTGCGAGTTCTTTTAAGATTTACCGCTAACAACTTATTTTATATAACAAAAAGACCTCCTGATATTTCCTAATTCTGGTGTATCACGAAATCACCGTACATTCCCGCTAAGAATTACAAATTTAATTACATTACAATTTAGGGACTCTTGACTCGAAATTCTGAGGTCTAAAGAATTCACAGGAAAAGTTAATTGATTAAATTATTATATTATGTCATAATCCAATCCCGTATTTTGACTTCTCAAAATTTCGGGAATATTTCTGAAAGTATTGCTTTTCTGGAAACCAACTCATCGTCTCGTCGACAGACTAGTTAGGAGTCAATATGCGCAGAACTTTGATTGATATTCAAACGATTATTACACGTTTAGATACAAACACACAGAATCAGAATGAACAATACTTATGCAATCAAATTCCAGACTACTAGAAAGAACAAAAGCAGAGAACTGTTTTGTGTCTAATCACTACATGCTACAAACTGAAGGCCGAATTCACATTCTTCAGCATCCCAAGTTAGAGCGGCTTTGCACCACCATTTTCTTGGATGCTATTCACTGGAGTTGAGCTACCACTCTTTTTGCTGGAATGCCCTCCTGTTATGGTCCTGCCCATGAACTTTCCTGCTTTGCTAAGGCCACTGCCAACAGCTCCAAGGCCACTCCCGACAATCCCAACTCCAGCACCTACACCAGTTCCGACAAGCCCAACTCCAGCACCAATTCCAGTACCCACCAATCCAACACCAGATCCAACCAGTGATACCGCTCCATCAAGTGCATCCATTGTGCTTCCAATAACTCCTGCTTCTTTCAATCTCTTCCTTTCTTCTAGGATCCTCTTCTCTTCTTCTAAAGCAATCAACTGCTCCTCCTTGCTAAACTGATGGTACAAAAGCTGAAAATATATAATAAATAATATATTAATCAGAAACACCCAACACTAGACTGAAAATAAAAAAGGAGGAAATCTTCATTCATCAAAATGCTGAAAATAACTAGATGTTATTATGAGGAGAAAAAACCCATCTCTGGCATTCCAATGGTATCAGAGAGGACATCACATAGATAAAGCTAGAAGCAAATGGAGGATGTAAATAAATTTAATGACATCAAGAGCTACCACAATACTATTAAAAATCCAGCATCTGAACACGAAAACATAAACAAATGCAATTTCAAAACCAAATATCTACCTTAATGACACAACTTCCTCTGTCCTTCTTATCTTTTACTTTAAGTGTATCAAGTGAGGCTAAAAGGCTCAAATTAACCTCCTTTGGTGTCTCCGGTTCCAAGTCAATCAAACGGAATTTTGCAATTCCTAGCCTCTTGTCTTGCCCAATGTCCTGGTCGAAAACCTGTTTCCAGCCATAATGAACATTGCATTAACTAATTGTAATTGGTGTATCTATATGTATGTGTGTATATATCATAACATTAGCAAAAAATACAAACAAAAAAACAAAAATGTCATTCTGTCAACAAAACTAAAATTTTGAAATTTCACACATTGAAGCACAATATTCAGTAAAAAGGCAAGTATGACAACATAAGCAAAAAGAGGAAAAGACAAATTGGTTCAGAAAAACCTCAACAGTAAGCGCCTGCGTCTCTCTGTCTTCTGCAATCAACTCGAATGTTTGATTCCAAACAGGATTCAGGTTGTTCTCAATAACTTTTGTTTTAACCTTGAAGAGAGGCCGAATGTGCACAACCACATAAGGATCAGATTTTCCAATCATTTCCATGTTCTTTAGGTCAATTGCTTTGACTACTGTAACTGTCAGCTTTCCCTCTGGTTTAAGCTCTAATTCACTGCATAACAAAAGGAGAAGTGGTCTTCATCCAACATTCCGAAGAATTCTTTGACATCCAAATCGAAATTAAAATAAATGCTAAGCTTTTTAAAATTTTGCATAATATAAATTTCAAATACCATGAGAAGACAACACCATATATTTAGATAAATGACTTTTCCTTTTCTTCTATATCATGTTGAACCACATGGATCTTTAGGAGCATGAGCATGTCAAGGAATATAAGTGCCGCTTTATGGATAAAAAAGGTTGAAAAAAAAATATCTCATAGTGAATTTAATCCAAATACTGAAACTTGGTTTCGGAAGAAATAATAGTTTTGCATGCACTACCGGAATGCAGCTTATCACCCAAACAGAGAATAGCACAGGATCAAAAGTTTCAGAATCACCTTGTATCAACTGGTATACCACCAATTGGAACAACAATTCTGTGTGGCCACTGAAGCATGTCTGTGATGATTGTGTCCACAGTATCCTACAGAATATAACAAAGGTGGAACAATCTACAAAATTAACGAGTTTATCTAAGAATGCCAAATCAATAAAGCGTGTGAACATGTTAAAGAAGTAAAAAACCAAAACCAAGAAAACTTACATCAATCATATCTGAAATTCCAGGAATTGCTGTTAAGCTTCCACCAACAGCCTTCAAAGTGTAATCAATTCTAGGCTTTGGCTGATTGCATTAAGAAAAAAAATGAAAATCAGTGCAACAGAACTATATAATCTACCTAATATTCTTCAGAATTTGATTAAAGCCATTTGCAAATAGCATTTCATAGCAAAGGTTAATTAAAAATAAGAAAATTTTTGATAGAAAGCAGAAAGGACACTAAAAAAGTTGGAAATAATATTCTTCTTAACATAAACAACTAAAAAACAAAGTGCTAAATGGTGTGAGCTGTGCAGTTATCATTTCTCAATTTCCAATGCCAACTTCTTTGAAATTTACACAGATGAGTAGCAAAATTTTCAATTAGGGCATCATTGACCTGATACAGTGACCAGCCATCTATGACATCTTCCTGAAAAGGAATCATCTATACCCATTAAAATAACCACTTCTTTTCAGAAATTTATGAAAACTTGCATCAGATTCTAGACAATCATACAACATAGGAAACCACGAGTCACATGGTGCAGATTAACCAGTTTCTCAAAAAAAATCCTACACAATATTTTTTTTTTTAACTAAAACCCCTGTACATTTGCAGCAATTCAGATAATACTCTAATGGTACCTCAGAAAGGAGAGCAACGACTACAGCAGAAATACAAGGTATCTCTTCAGCAAGTTGGAAGATGACACGAATAACAGTGAAAACTTGAAGATCCTTCAACTGCATCATAGAGCAACAAACTAATAGTATAGCAATAATCTCATCTCATAAGATTCGAACTCTAAAGATGAAAAAAAAAACCATGTTTGAACATAATTACATTTAAATTTAATATCAATAAAAGGGTTGAAAGGTTGTTCATGCACCAACCTGTATTGGTATTGAAGCAACAAGTGCAGCTTCAACACCTAAAATTATACTTGGATCACCACCCCACCTAAGATCAATATCCATTGTGATTTGACCTTTCTTAAGGCTCTGAACTCGAATACCTACATTTCATAAGTAATCACACAGGTAGAAATGCTTAAGCAATAGTTTACAGAGGATATAACATGCTACAAGATACAGTGGCTATACCAAGTAAAAGCAAGCAAAATGAGGTCACACTCTCCATTGAGTTATACCTTCAATCTTGGGAGCCACAGTGCCAAGAGACAATTTGCTAAACTTTAGTGAAGTAATTCCTGGAGGTCGATATTCTTCCAAGAGTGGTTCAACAGATTCTTTGATTACAGCTGATGCTGCCTGAAAATAAATATTAAAAAACCTTTGGCTCAATACTTTATAAATAGAATATTTATTATATTATGGGAAGCCATTTAAATTATTACCAATTCTTCACTCACTCGTGTGTCCCTCTTCCTTCACCAAAAAAAATTCATTTTGACCAAAAACAGGAAAACTAAATTCGGTTCTGTTAGAATATATGAGCTTGGCATGAACAATACAGCAGATAGCCAACTTAATGTGTATACACAATTGCAATTATTTTCCAGTTCATAAAACATCAAAAGAGCCGAATAAGCTGCCCAATCTAGTGGAACAACTCAGTGACACAAAAGCCAAACTGCTAAGTTCCTTTAGCTTTACTAGCATAATCTCTCTCAGTCTTCTTGAAAGAAATAAATAGTAACTGTTATGAAACTTATTGCAAATAAAATGAAGGTAAAGAAACAAGTAGTTTACCTCCGCAACAGAAGGCCATAATTTGCTCAATTGCTTGTTCAACCATTTCACCTAAAACAGCCAACCAACCATAAGATGGGAAGCAACCACACTGCATCAAATCTTAATAGCAAAAGTGAAAGTAAATCTTTTCTACACCTAGAACATGCAGATGTATCTAGTCTTCAAAGATGTATATTTTAGGCACTAAAAGTCAAGTTAAATATGATTTTATATTAAACCCAACTGTCTCAAACAAATTGGTAGAGGATATTGCCCTCAATAAAATCAAGAAACAATTAAATCAGAAGCTAATTTTAGGTACCCAAACAGGAGTACTAATTAATCTGACACCAGTAAACCAACCTGTTCATAGACAGGGAAAGATATCCATTCAGGAAAGTTTTCACCACAAATTTTCTTCAGATCATCTCTGCTGAGAGACCCAAGAACTTTTATATCAGCTGCCTGCCAAAAAAGACAAATATAATGATTAATGAGCATCTGAAAAGCTGAATGCATCTATAAGCTTATAAGTTGACTGAGTCACAATAAATAACCCTAGTGAACAGTTCAGTGTCCATTAAGACGAACAAAAAGTAGATACATTACCTAACTGACAAGGCAATGGACATATGCTTCTCCCACATTGTATCAAACACTCAAAACATATAGCGTATTTAAGTACAATCCATGAGAACATCATACAGAAAGCATAAAAGAGAATACTGTAAAACCACCTCAAAACACTTATTTAATTACTGCCCAACCAAATTAATCAGATTTTAATTGGACATAGTGAATAACAATTGCAAGTGCACTAAAAGATTATTTAATGAGTTAATTCCTTCCTAAGCTTAAAGCTATTGCTTCAGTTCAACTCAAAACACGAAACTTTATGTTAAGATTGATCTAGGTGTGAATCAAATATGATGTTCGCTGGCCTTGATTGCTAACATAGCAAGTACCTAATGTTCTGCACAAATTTTCCATATCTATTCAGGCGACTCTTATGTGTCAAATTGCTATACTAGAAACTTCAAGTCCACTATCTAAAACTCGAAATATTGGACAGTTAAAACCACAAATCCAGGCAAACAGTAGAAACCATGGGTACTGCAGGCGGCTAATACAAGTGAAATTAAAATGAATTTACTCAACCAGTTTTCGACAACTATTTAAAATTCTCCTTAACTAAAATCATCAATCAATCAAAATACCGAATTAACTGGAAGTTTAACGAAATGCCATTAATTCAACGAAGGAATAAGAATCGGAACTAATCAAAGAAACCTAAGCAGATTAAGAACATGATAAACCGAAATTTTTCTTTAAAAAAAAATTATGGAAACGAAAGTACCTTCGCGATTCGCTTAGTGCTTCGGTACCTCATCATATGACGCCAGCCAGCCATCAATGAAATACCGAAGATCATCCCCATCAAAATCCCCGAAATCAGCCCCATTTTCCTGGAAACCAAACAGAAATATCTCGAAAAAATAAACAAATAAAGCAACAAACAAAAACGAGTTCCGAGAAACACAAATAAAGAAGTAGGCGTAGAGGCAAGAAAAAGGAGAAAGACAGAAAGAAAGAGTTACAGTTGCAATTGAAAATTCAGAGAAGAAATTGGGGATCGGATAAGAGAGAAAACCAAAATAAAATAAAATAAAATAAGAAAAAGGAATTTACGTTTAAAACACTTTGGTTTCTATAAACTTTCTCACTCCAAAATTATTTCAGTGAATCAATCTCTCCCTACTTATCAGTTTTAAGTTTGCTCCAGAAACAAAAACGTCTTTATCAAGAGAGTTGGATGTGGGCGTTGGCCCTCGAAAGAACAATGAAAAGAAGCATTCAAGTGAGGTAGGCCAGGCCTGGAGGAGGAAGAGAAGAGAGAGAGAGCGAGCCTCTTCCTTTCTTTCTTTCTCGTCTGTGCCTTTAAATCTTCCGCATTCAATTTTCCTTTTTTTTTTTTAATTACGCGTCTGTCGGTTTTGTTTCTATCGGCGATTCAATAAAGAAATAAATTAATATAAAAATCTTTTAAGGGGGCGTGAGGTCCACAAAAGGAGATTTTGTACTTTTGCCTTGTAATTTTCTCTACTTTTGAATTTGGTAAAGACCTTTCCAAAATCCCCCACCTGTCCAAGCCCGACCCGATATTAAAACACCTTGTCTACCTTTTTTTTAAGCTCGGCGATGCTCCCCTAGTCGTTGCTTGTCTACACTCCAAAGATATTTGCTGTCAGTGACATGAGATCGCTTCCGTTTTGATGTCATTTTATTATAAAATAATTATTTTATTAAAAATATAATTTAATAAAATATATAAAACTCGTATTTATAAATTTTTTTAAAATCTCTCTACTTGTGTGAGATTAAAATACTTCTATTACTACAATTTTTGAAGCACTTAATGTGACACTCGGATGAGAGAGTTACGATTAGAGGATCGGATCTTTTTTTTTTATGAGTTTTTGTTTGAAATTTAGTTTAATTTGGACTTTATAGTGTGATTATAAGAAATTATGAGGTAAGTCTTTCGCAATATGTTTTTTTTTTCTTATATTAGCTAGTGTTAAAAGAGTGAAAATTTATGATGCAAGCACTTGTAAATTTTTTTATGTAATGATTCTTAAATTGTAATATAAAATATTAATCTTCAAAATTAATCATTAAAAGTGAAGTAATAATATTGTTCTTTCATCCCTTTCTTCTCTTACCAAAATAATTACTTATAAGATTTAAGCATATTATTGGGTGAGAAAAATAATTATGTTCATTTTGTACAAATAAAAATATTTTGCTAACGAGTTTAAAATTTTTAAATAAAAAAATAATATCTTCTCTCAATATATTAAAATTTATCACATTAATTTCTATTACTATATTTAATACATAAATATTGTTATAAATAGAATTAACTAACTTAAAGTCTGCTTTAGCACTAAATAGAAAAGACTCTCCCCATAGTAATGTAAAGGGATTTTCAAGATACGTAGAAAGCCACTTGAAAATTTACGGTAGTGTCCTCCTAATATCGTATAAGGTGTGTCCCAATAATAATACTAATAATCTTTATCTATATCTTATATTCCTAAAATATTTACATCTTTATTTTTTGAATAAAATTATCAAAAATATTTTTTATTCAAAAGTTAGACTATTTGTTTACGTTTAAAAGTAATTTGAAAACCAAACTTATTTAAAAATAGTTAATCGAGAAAAAAAATGATATTAGTTAAAAAAATTAAAATTATAAAAGACATATATAATGAATTGATTGCGTAACGGTTTTCGTCAACCCCACTCAAAAAAAGGTATGAACAAAAAGTGCCTGCAAAGCCACACAAAAATTAAAACTGTGCCTAAACCGTTAAGTAAGGGAAAAGATATGACTAACCATATTAATCCACCACTTAAATATAAGTAGTGGGATTTAATCCTTTCAATGCCAACTAATTTTGTCTTTGTGCTTTGTGCCTAAAAAATGTTGTTTTTATTCAAAATTATGGAATTTGAAAAATCAAATATTTAGCAAAGGTATATGATTCATTGCTGTTTCAAAATTATCAATCAACAAAAGGAACAAAGTATATGGATAAATATTTCCCTAAACCTCAAACACGTCGGAATAAATCTTGGCCGGCCGACGACCGTGCCAAATTAACACTTTAGAACATCAACATTCCTGCAACTGCAAAGAGAAGCGAACACAGCATTATTCCTGCGCCGACCCCCACCGCACCGTTATTCAACGACGGCGATACACCAGAAATAGTGACAGGTGGAGACTGGGCCGAGTCAGCTCCAGGCGGCTCGACGTATGGCGGAGGGGGCGGCTGGTTGAGGCTGGGGGGCAACCCGATGCCGTGATTGACGAGGATCTCGAATGCCATGCCACGCTGGCACTGGACACCATCGTCGGCGTCGGAGAAGTAGTAGTTTGTGCCTTCAATGGTCAACGGCACTGTGATGGTCAACAATTGATCGAAGTCTGTGTTGCCTCCGTTGTACTGGAAGGTATCAGTATCTGAAGCATCGTCCATCGTGCAGCTCTGGTACGTCGTCTCATTGTAGGTCTGGATCACCGTCTGATTTGTACTAGTCCTAAATACTATGTAAAAATTTAAAGAAGATAAAAGATGAATGAGAAAAAAGAATCAAAAGGGTTCTACTACAATACGTTGTACCAGAAAAAGAAAAGGAAATTAAAGTTAATGGGCGTACCGAGATAGTCACCAAGATTGAAAGTTCGATTAGCAGCCCAAGACGAGTAATCAACGGCGGATTTATTAGTGTTGGAATCGAAGAACCAGCCGGCGTCACCGCCGACAGTGTGGTTAGTGTATCCGGTTGCAGCGGCAACGGTGGTGATGAGGAGGGCGATCACCGTTAGATTCAGTTTGGTGTCTGAAGCCATGAGCCCCGTTGAATTTGAATGTACGCGTCTGATCGGATTAATCATAGATCGAGGTATGGGGTTATAAATTTTAATAGAAGGAAAGCGGTAAAAGGTAATGAGAATATAGTGCGCGTGAGATGGGACCCGCAAATGGTCCCGCTGTTTCCTTTTATCAGGTTCTCTCCCTCCTTATTCATTCTTTATGTTCAAAATTTTCTTTCTGGTTTTTCCATTATTTTTTCTTACGCTTTTTGTTCATTTGCTGAAATTTTGTGGGAAAGGAAGATTGAATTTTAAATTGACTAATGAACGCAATTGAAACACTTAGAATAGTCACTGAGTAACAAAAATGTTACATTAACATGTATTTCATTACTATAATTTATCTATTAAAATGTTAAATAGTATTCATTAGTGTCTACTTTATTTCATTATTATTTCTGCTTCTTTTTATTTTATATTTTAAAAATAAAAACTAAATAAGTTTATTTTAATACAAGAACAATAAATTTTTGTAAAAACCAAAAATTTGATTTCGATAGGCACCCAAAAGTATAATTCGTGTGAAATTATTATTTTGAAATGACGTTTTTTAATCATTTTACTATGATCTTCTTGTTATATTTTTGTATAGTTTTATTTTATAACAAAAATAATTTACAAAATAAGTAAAATTTTTTCAAAACTTTAATCAATTCTCTCTGTTTTTTTTTTTAAGTATCATGTATTTTACTGATACGAGGTCAAAAATACATTAAACACCAAGTCTGGGCATTACACAGTGTAGTCAATAGCCCATTGGCCATAACAAACTGCCACATATCTTGAAGCAGCGATGCATGGTCAACCCTGTGGCTTGAAAACAACACTCCTGAAGCTATCTCAATCACTCGGGCAATGTACCCAGGTTTCTAACTTAGAAAGCTCAGTTAACTGTACTTGAACTCCCTTAATGCCTTACGCACCAGCTTTTACTGGTTTCCAGAGCCATGCATCCAACAATAAATCTGAGCCAACCCAGAACTGTAATCTGAGATTACAGTTGTTCGTTTATCCAGTCCCATAATGATGTGTGCACCATCAGTTAAACACAATAAGCAAATCTTCAGTTTTGTCTACATTGATTTTCGCTAGAGCATCAACAATATCATTGGTCGCCGGAGGAGGCAGACCAGTGATATCCGATGGAAGCAAGGATCGGAGGAATCCTTAAGGGATGAAATGGCCATACACAGTCCTTATTCTCCAAGGTAATCGGGGTAGGGGATTCTAATGCACCGAGCTTTTGGCCATTAGGAAAGTTTTCGTGATTTTTATGACATGGAAATGGGCATTGACTCAAAAACTTGTCAACCACTTTTAATATCAGGATGGTTTGGATTAAATTCCCTATGATTAGTATTATTTCTACTTTTGTTCTTATCCATAAATCTGCAATGTGTTTTCCCTCGAACAGATTTGGCAATATAAATCATGGAATATTCTTAACACATGCTTTTATATTGTTTCTGGGATGTGTGATGAGTATCACTCCTTTTGTTATGCAGTGAATTAGAGCTTAAACCAGACGAAAAGCCGCAAGTTATAACAGGGATAGTAAATGATTTTTACTGGTATCTGTCCTGGAGGTGGGCTTGGGCTTGTGCTGGAGCTGGAACTGGAACTAGTGCTGGAGTTGGACTTCTGGGCGTGGCCTCAGCAATTCCACTTTAATTCCAACAATGCTAAATATTATACGAAGTTCCTCGTATATTGATTCCCAACCCTGTTGGTTCGCTAATATCAATTTCTCCATGGGGAATTTCCCTGTCGAGCGGATGAAGTGGTTCCAGCAAGTAATAATTTCAGTTCAATCCTGGAATTTACCTTGCTTCTTTCTGCTACTTGAGTGTCTTGCATCCAACATAGTGATTTGCTGAAGGATGTGCCAACAGATTTCTTTGCAATTTCGAGCACAGCCATATCTTTTTCTTCCAGTCATCGTAGAAGCATTATTAACAAAGATGCAGCTGGAGACTGCACTGGTCCATTTTATTAAACATGAGTCCAGCTGCTGCTGTGGCTCATCATTCGTCATATCCTGTATTGTATTATGTATAGTTAAAAAAATACAATAGAATACAGGGTTGGCATTGTCTTGCAGCACGGTCTCGTGATCTTGTTCCAACCCAAGAAATTGTTCTGGTCCGTCCCGACGGAATCAAATCCGTGAAGAAAAACAACGCCTCTTTTAGCTGTCTTAAAAGATCTGACTCCAACCTTTGTCATCAACGATCTGACTCCACAACTTTTCTCATACCAAAAAAAACGTAGTTACAATCAAATGCTTCGTATCCAACGCAATCTCTGAGGGAATACTATCACGTTCAAACACAAAATTTTATTAGTGCTAATTATGAATAAATTAATCGTTGGGTTTTGGGGTAAGACCAAGATTAGTTTAATTAAGCAAAGCACATTGTTTGAAGACCATCATCGCGCCCACGGCGGCCTGGGAAATACCGCTCACGGGGGTCAGCGCTGAGCTGCACCGAGCCATCCCCCGACAGGCGTGGGCTAGAAGACTTTGTTGTTTAGACCACAAATAAATCATAAGAGAAAGAGTGTGGCAAGTGGGACTCACATGATCTCAGTCTCTTACAACTATTTCACTTTGTTTTATTTCTGACCTCTTCCTCTCTCATAAGCTGTAAACATCGTTTTCGTTTTTTTATGATTTTGTACGGTTAGATTCCTTTACCAAGGTGATAAAAAGTCAAAAACTAACCACCAAATTACTAAGATACCCTTCTTTTTCAAAACTTTATTTGATTATGTAGTTGTTTGATGCATGTTAATGTATGATATTTATTTATTTATTAAAAATATTTGAATTATTTTAAAAATTTAAATAAATATTTATTTTTATTATATTTAATAAAATTTTTTATTTTTATTTTAAATTAAATAAATTTTATAATTAATAATTAATTAATTATTATTAATTAAAATATTAATTATTATTTTTATATCATATGACATTCATATGATATATTAATATATCATAATAAATGATGATATAATATAATAATATAAATATATGATATTTTTTATTTTTCACTTGATTTTAAAAATAATAGATAATATTTTAAATAATTATAATAAATAAATTTTTTATTTAATTAAGAAAGGAGATTCGATCTTATCCTTTAAACAAAGAGATTATGTATCAAATAATGTGTCAAATGAGTGGATGCTATTAAATTGTTAATCATAAAAATTTATTTAATTTAAGATAAAAAATTAATTAAATATAATAAAAGAACAAAACCTTATTTCAATATTTTTTAAATAGTTTAGAGAATTTTAAACATTATGCATTAAGTTTATTAATAATGTATAAAATTGGTATATCCCTATAATGTAGTAAATATAATTTTTTTTATTTTATATACGTAATAAAGATATGGTACTACCATGGTATTTCAGTCTTTTCAAAAATATATTTAATTGGTTTTTTAAAATTCAAAAGAAACACTAGCCCATAGGTCAAACCCAGTTAAGCCTTAGGCTGTGCTAACTTCTGCTGCACACTGTGTTTAAACTGCACAATCATACAGATAATAATTAAAGGGTTGAAAATCCGAAGAAAACAAGCAAATACCAACAAAGGCCAAACAGGACACAAAAGACTCCAGCCAGCTCACGCGACCTCCAAAAGCGCGTCGCTCGTTTCCGTTACCTTAACCCGCCATCAATGGCTTCACAGAAGACAACAACTTCTTTTGTAGATCTCGATCCCACGTGACCCTCCTCAATCGTCCCATGTTCATCACAGTGGCGCGTGTCTTTTCCACAATTGTCTCAAACCCACAATCGAAAACCAACCCCATCACCATCTCATCAGTTATCACTATGAAATCCATTTCACCCAACGGTCACAAATAAATTCGTGACCCTCCAACCACATTCCGACACGTCAACGTTACAATCTCCATCATAAAAACCTCCCCCACTCTCTCCCTCTTTATGCTGGAAAAATAGAAAAAAAGGAGTAAAATTAGAAAGAAAACAATTCTTCTAGTACTCTCACTTAGTAGCTGGGAACTCTTCTTCCAAACCGGTTAAGAAAAGGAAGCAAATGAGATCCTAGAATTCGCTTTCGTTTTCTTCTTTTAGTTACAATCATGCCATCACGGTTTTCACCACCAGAAATTGCGGTGGAGACACCGCCCCACCACCATCGTCACCTCCACAAAAACTTCCACCTCCTCCCTCCACTTCTAGCTGGGACCATAACCATAACTATAATCCTTTTAATTGTCTTAATCATCTTCATCTACCGGAAGCTCTATCGCAACCGCACAGCTCCATCGGAATCTCCAAGCCATCGTCACTGCCGTCGCTTCTCATACTCCCTCCTTCGCCGCGCCACCTCATCGTTCTCCCCTTCCAACCGGTTGGGACACGGCGGATTCGGCTCTGTTTACAAAGGAACTCTCCCTAGCTCACCTCAACCACTCGCAATCAAGGTTATGAACTCAACAGATTCGTTACAAGGAGAGCGTGAGTTCCACAACGAACTCTCTCTATCACGCGCCTTGGATTCTCCCCACATTGTTCCTCTCATTGGGTTCTCTTCAGATTCCAGAAGAAGAAGGTTCGTCCTGGTTTACGAATTAATGGAAAATCGGAGCGTGCAAGACGCGCTTTTGGATAGAAAATGTGAAGAGCTGATGGGGTGGAGAAAAAGATTTTGTGTTATAAATGATGTGGCTAAAGGGCTTGAGTATCTCCATCATTTTTGTGATCCGCCGGTTATTCATGGAGATATTAAGCCAAGTAATATTCTTTTGGATGTGGAATTCAAGGCCAAGATTGGTGATTTTGGGCTTGCTAGATTGAAAACAGAGGATCTAATTGAAGGGCTGGAAGAAGGTGAAGGTTTGAGGAAAAAAGATGTTGTTGGAGACGATAACGGATCGATTTTAGAAGAAACAGAGAGTGTGTTGACTGGGTTTGAAGAAGGGGCGAGTTTGACGGTTGCTGATAGGTCACCAGAGAGCTATGTGCTTAGAGTTTTGGATTCGGAGGCGTCGCCGGCCGTGTCACCGGAGATGGCAGTGGAGAAAGGGAGTGTTTTGTCTGAAGGGTTCTTTGATAAGGTTAGTGTGGAAAGTGGGAGGGATTTGGTTAGTAATAAAAAGGGTAGTTCGAGAAGAGATTGGTGGTGGAAGCAGGATCCTGGAGGTGGGTCTGAATCAGGGAGAATTAAAGACTATGTAATGGAATGGATTGGGAATGAGATCAAAAAAGAAAGACCCAAAAATGAATGGCTTGCTTCTCCAAGCTCAGTTGATAATATTAATGATAGTAAGGTTTCGAGTTCGAATGTCGAGCAAAAGAAGGAAAAGATTCGGAGGAAGGAGCGGAATAGGAAGCCGAGAGAGTGGTGGAAAGAAGAATTTTGTGAAGAGCTAACTAAGAAGAAGAAAAAGAAGAAAAGAGAACCTAGTTCGAGTAGCAATGGAGAATTCTGGTGGCAAAGAGATGAAGAAATGATAGAAAGGAAAAAGAAGAAGAAGAGTAGCAGAGGCAGCATTGATTGGTGGTTAGATGGATTTAGTGGTGAATTCAAAATTGGGAGAAGAAATAGCCAAGATTGGGCAAGTGGGGATATACCAAAGAGCGGTGGGATTAGTAGTACGCCGAGTATGAGAGGAACGGTCTGTTATATTGCGCCTGAGTATGGTGGCGGCGGTTTGCTTTCAGAGAAATGCGATGTTTATAGCTTTGGGGTATTGGTTTTGGTTATAATATCTGGCCGTAGACCTCTTCAAGTGACGGCCTCGCCAATGTCTGAATTTGAGAGGGCAAATTTGATATCTTGGGCAAGGCAACTGGCTTATAATGGGAGGCTCTTGGAACTTGTTGATCCCTCCATTCATTCACTGGATAAGGATCAAGCATTGCTTTGTATTACCATTGCATTGCTCTGTTTGCAAAGATCACCAAGCAAGCGGCCTACTATGAAAGAGATTGTAGAGATGCTTTCTGGTGAGGCTGAGCCACCACAATTGCCTTTCGAATTTTCGCCTTCGCCGCCGTCCAATTTCCTGTTTAAGTCCCGGAAGAAGGGTCGGTGAGTGTTGGATCTTTGATAGCATTTTGATTTAACTGTAGAGTGTGTACCTGTTGTAGGTCATTTCGTTACTACTGGATTATGTAGAAATAGTTGCAAAAATGGAGAAAAAAAGTTGCTTACATCTCATAAATGAGTTTACTTTTGCTTGTTTCCTTTTTCAATGTTTTTCCTTTTTTAAGGTGCTTGCTTAAACGAATACTTATCAACAGCTATGACTTAGGATTTTAGGATGAACCCCACCCCACTTGACCTTTGCTACCATTAGTCCGCTAGTTGTTGAGTTTTAGGAATCCCAGGATTAACGGTAAATGTAAAGCTACATGTATGTTGCTTTTTCACTTTTTGGAAGGAGATGACTTTGTTACCTTAATTAGATTTAAAAATATATATATATATTTGCTCTGTTCCTGAAGTTTTAATTAAGTGATTTCAGACAAGCACTTTTTCTTTTTCCTTACTTTTGGACCCATAGGGCCCAGAGGATATATCCCTTTTCGTTTGTCTTCTACCTTTCAGAAAGTAGACGATATTTGTTCCAAGGATCATGAAATTCAGTAGCAGGGTACAACTCTTGGTCCCAGTCTTTTATTATGCATAATGACTACACAGTCAGCCGTATGGATATCAGATATGCAATTCAAACACACAAACACAGAAATACACAAAGTGGAAGTCAATCCTTTCAAAGCATTCCAGCTTCGATTAGGATTGACTAACACGAGAATCAAATTCTCCTCTCAATATGATTCACCTCCAATGATGACTTCCTTATTATCTCCAGCCTTCACCGCCTAATATTATCCATTTCTCCGATCCTTGCTTGAAACACTATTTCAAAATTTTAGTGTTAGTCTCTTAATGATCTTTATTATTGTTCAAGTCCCCAAATTATCAATCGCAGGCAAAACTGCTTCCATTAGCATGGTAGACAATAATGAAGTTTTTTGTGCCTGCATTTCCAACCATTACATGGTTCTTGCATTTTTAAGTTCTGTCAGGGTTAACTGTTTACTGAGGCTGTGTGTGTTAACACATTAGATAGCTCTTGGTGAGGAAAAGGAAAATATTCTGAAAATGAAAGTAGACTTGTTCCTTTTAGCAGGAGAGAAGAAAGTAGGGAAGAAGTAGCTGGAAGAGT
Source organism: Theobroma cacao (assembly GCF_000208745.1). Taxonomy (NCBI): domain Eukaryota; kingdom Viridiplantae; phylum Streptophyta; class Magnoliopsida; order Malvales; family Malvaceae; genus Theobroma; species Theobroma cacao. Next base: position 35,166,760 of record NC_030850.1, on the reverse strand, counting down.
AGTTTGAGTTCTGCTTTTTCTGTGCCTTTGGAATATCGGATGTTCTAGAAGGCACAGCTTTGGAATATCAAGAGGGACTAAGAATTGTAGTAGGAAGTAATTATGGTGATGTCTTTGAGGTGGAAATATTCTGATGCTTTTTGCTTTTGCTGAAATGAATATGATTCTGCACAGTGAAAGCAGCTGCAGTGGGGGATATGCAAGCGTTTCTAGTTTCTAGATGACTTAAGCATCACATTTCTCACTTGTATGGGACATTGGTGTTCTTATTTTCGGTGTTATCATGTAAAGTGGAATGAACACTCTAAAATTTGCTTACCATGAACAACACTCAGAAGATTCTTACTGTTAATAGTACTTAAAAGGTTATGCCAATGTCAGAATATCCAGAATTTGTCTCATCACAAAGGATTCTCAACTCTCAGGTGCTCGTGCCTTTGCTCTGAGTTTTCTAACATAATTTGGCAAGAGTTGGAGAGATTCCGGAGGTCTCTTTGCTATTTGAACAACATGTTGATTGTGAATTCGCTGTCCTTGTCCTTAGTATTGGGCTCCTTCCTACTGTGAGAAAATTTGCTCATATGAAAGCTATCTGAGACAGAAAGTTTCTTCGCAGCTTATTACCGTTAAGATCAAATTCAATGTGAAACAGAGCAGATGATTAAGAACAATAAAGGAGCTACATGTTCTGGATTAAATTAAGATAAAGCCTACCAAAAAGTACTAAGAATGTTGACTCCTTTGGTTTCAATTATGTACCAAAGAGTGCAATTAACTATTTTTGGTGCATCATAATAATTTGATGATATAATTGTACAACATTATTATTAAGATTTATATTTGATGTACCATATAAATTTAAAAAATAAATATTCATAATTGTGGAAATCATGAAATGTAGGGAAACCCATTGGAGCTTTAGTAAACCCCTAGACCTGGAGCTAGGTGTCTTCTTATTCTGATCTATGCACTGATTAAACCAGGCTTGCCGACTTGGGTTTTTGCCCAATCAGGCACAAATGGGACCTTCACCTTTTAACCCATTTATTCTCAAGTCGGGTTCACAAACACTAAATGGATGTTTTTTGAGAAAGTTCTTTTATTTTTTATTTACTTTTTAAATTACTAATTAGTAGATTAAGTTATTAAGTTGAATTGTTGAGATATAATATATTATGATAAGTTATTGAGCTAGATTGTTAAAATATAATATGTTATAATAGGATTAAATTTATGTTAAGACTTAATTAGTTTAAGTTAATAGATTCATTTTTATTTTTTAAATTTGACAAACTTAGCATATTAGGTAAATTTTATATAATAACTAGCAATATACTAACTAATTTTAATTTCATCAAATGATTGGAAGAATATATGATAAATAAAAAATTTTAAAATTTTTAGAAAACTGTAGCGTCCATGATAAAGTTATTTCATTATTTATTTATATTAATTATTCAATAAAAAATATTTTAAAAGATTTATCAATATATATAATATAAAAAATTTTAAAAATTTTAAGAGACCATGCAATGAGACGCTCCGCCCCTGCCTCCAAGCAAGGGGGATCAAATTTTCTATAGAATATTAATCAACCCTGTAAAAAGAGATGTGAAGAGACATTTTTTTTCCTTTCGAGGGCTCATACCTAATCCTGTCAGCTGTTTTCTTCATCTGTGAGGTCTGAAGAATTCCTTTGAGTGGAGACAAGAGAACAATGGATGATCTGATCTCCGGTTCAAAGCAAGTAGGCTGTTTATGCGACCAAATATATAACCCTTAATTAAAATTAACTGTGGACCAGACATATTTAGCCTTTGCATGCGGTGTGGGCAACTTGTTCTAGAGTTGCCATCCATGCAATGATCGAGGGTACTGGAAATTAACTGCCCGATTTAATATCTTTGATGGCAACCAAAACCATCTGTATCAGTTTGAATGAGACCCATCAGACCAGTGATGGACCAGTGATAAAGTTAAAATTATTCATTTGACGTGAAAAGTAAAAAATAATATCTATAAAACAGTTAGATTATAAATTTAATATTTAATAAAAAAATAAAATAACTTAAATGAAAAAAAAATTCATATAAAAATTTTATAAATAAATTCTAAAAATTATTAAAAAATTAATTTTAATAATTTATTTAAAATTTAATTAATATAATTATAAATAATTTAATAATAAAAATAATAAATAAAAATAAAATATTAAAAAATATTAAAAATAAAATAAGTCAATAAACCAAACTTATCAATTATCATCATGATATGAAAATTAATTTGCTGATTAGAGACTTTTGTATAGAGAACATTGGTAAGTAAAAAAGTGTAAAAAAATGATTTTTTTTGTTTCAGTATTTTGTAAAAAGAAAAAAATCAAAAGGTGATAAAGAAGTTTTGGAGAAGTGAAGTTTAGAAATAATTTTTTTAATAATAAATTTAATTTTAATTTTATTAAAATTAATTATTGATTAATTGTTGTGGGTATCTCACCAAATAAAAATTTATTGTAAGTGTGAAATTATAAAATTTTAAAAATATAAAAATATGTTAAAAAAATTTTAAAAATTTTGTAAAAATTGAATTATATAATTTTAAGAAAATAAAAATATGTTATAAAAAATTTAGGTGGGGGGAGGGGGAGCGGGGACCCACTAGTCCCCCCTCCCCTCCGCCTCTGCATCAGACCCACATTTAAAACTCTGAACAAAGAGTAAATGCACATGACTAGCCAACAAAAACAAGTAGGAATAGTTCAAAGCACTTTATGCACCATTATTTTATAATTCCCCCACCAGCATTTATTCATGCTATCTATTTCCACCACAAACGTTTCTTCTACCATCTTCTCTGCACCCATTCAAGCAATCATCTCTTTTGATCTCCATCTCAAACCCATGACAGATCAATCCTCTACTGCACCATCGTCCATGGATCCCTACAAGTTCCTCAAAATTGTGCAAAACCCAGACGGGTCACTCACTCGACTCGCCCAATTCCCTTCGGTTTCAGTAACAGAAGGAACCACCGATTCCAACACATCCCAACTATCTCCCTTTAAGGATATCCCTCTGAACCCCAACAACGAAACCTTCATTCGTGTTTACAGGCCTCCAACTGATCCCCCACCAAGCACTAATGATAAGCTCCCTCTTATAATAGCCTTTCATGGCGGCGGCTTTGTCCTTTTCAGTGCTACTTCCCGTCCTTTTCACGAGGCATGCAGTATCAAGGCAGCTAAGCTCCCAGCTGTAGTCATCTCCCTCGAATACCGTCTTGCACCGGAACATCGCCTTCCAGCAGCATACGACGATGCCATGGAGACGATTATGTGGGTCCGGGACCAGGCGGTGGATACCAACGGCTGTGATCCATGGTTAAAAGAGTACGTAGATTTCTCCAAGTGTTTTTTGATGGGCGGTAGTGCAGGTGGCAATATGGTTTACCATGCAGGTTTACGTGCACTCAACGTCGATATCTCACCTGTGAAAATCATAGGGCTGATAATGAATCAGCCATACTTCAGTGGGGTCGAAAGGACTGAATCAGAGAAGAGATCCATCAACGATCGGATTTTGCCTTTGCCAGCTAATGATCTGATGTGGTCCTTGGCTTTGCCAAAGGGCACTGACCGTGATCATGAGTATTGCAATCCAATGGCTGCTGATGGGTCCCATAAGGAGAAGATTGGACGGCTGCCAAGGTGCTTGGTGACAGGGCATGGAGGGGATCCGCTAGTTGACAAGCAGAGGGAGTTGGTGAAAATGATGGAGGCGCGTGGGGTGGAGGTGGTGGCGGAATTCGCTGAAGGAGGTTGCCATGGGATAGAAATTTTCGATCCGTTGAAGGCTCAATCTCTGCTTAAGAGCATTAAGGAATTTGTCAACGCTTCATGTCAGATTGTTAACGTGGCTACTGCCAACTCAACCCTGTGAAGCTGCCACTCTGCCAACACAACTATTACTAGCACCGTTGCTACAAAATTTTCAAATGATAATTATTGTTGATTATAGTTAAATTGGGTGTTAGTATTTATTATTATTGGTGTTATTACTTTTGTTTTTATCAAAATATTCTAATTAAAATTGCAGAAAGTAATGGCAGGATATCTCCAAAAGTAAACAAGAAATACAAAATAACTCCTTTACTTCCAATCAAAAGCAAAAAAAAAAAAAAAACTAGATTGTCAAACATAGCTCAGGAACTTAAGATTAGTATAACAGCTTTGAAAACCAACATGAGGGCAATTGTCAGCAAAAAAGCATTACAGAAAAGGGTCGGATGAGATATTGAAATCAGATGGATGTTCCCAAATGAATTCAGCTTTCTTCCCAAAAATGGGAACATCCATTAGAAGTGATTAAGTGAATTACATTCTGACAACCTAAGTCTTTACCTTCCGATGTTTCCCAGAATCACGTTTCTCAAGCATCGATCTGAACCAGAACTATAGAAACGTTGGACCAACTTGACGAGCTCTCTCTGCATTACAAATCTTTGCTTGAATTTCAATCCCATAGAGAGACTTAGAAAACTAATACAAACTTGTAATTTCAAATGATAAATTCCTGAATAATGTTCAAAAGGGCCTGAGATCTTCGAAAATCCACAAGATCGACGTCACGGAACCCCTGTTCATCAAACTGTGCTTCAACTTGAACCCCATACTTCACCAACGTTCCCACTAATGCTTGGATCCTATCAAACATTGGATCTATACTGAATCCGATTACCAAACACCTCCTTATTATTGAACTGACCTTACTCATATACGGTACATCCTCCGTCGGGTTGCAAAATCGATGGTCACGGTCGGTTCCCTTAGGCAACGCAAACTCCCACAGTAGATCAAGTACAGGCAATGGTATCACCTGATCCGTTGCATATTTTAATTCCGATGGCAATCTTTGCTTCCCACCAAACATTGGTTGGTTCAAAAATATACCATTAATCTTCAAAGGCTTTATATCATTGTTTAGAGCTCTTAAAGCAGCGTGGAACGCAATATTGCCACCGCTGCCACGTCCACCGAGGTAACATCTTGCAAAATCTCCGTAATCTCTAACCCATTGTTCTCCATTTGGGTCGAGAACCTGTTTCTTCACCCAGAGGATCGTGTCAACCGCATCTTCGTATTGTGCAGGGAGCTTTTGCTCAGGGGCGAGGCGATGATCGACTGATATAACAACGGCAGGTATTTCGCTGGAAAGGGCAGAGCAAGCTTGATGAGTTAAGACATTGGCAGCGCTGTAGAAGATGAAGCCGCCGCCGTGGAAGTACATTAGGATGGGGAGTCGTGCCACTGTGTTGTCGTTAGAGGGCAGTTTGGCGGGGAGGAAAATGCGTGCCCAGACCTTTGTTTCATCGTTGATCGTGACATCTTTGGAGACAGTTGGGAGACCTGGAATTACCGCCCGGTTGGCCTCGGTGTTGGGGAAGTTGCTTAGGCGAGTGAGCGTACCGTCAGGGTTGGGACGGATACCCAGGTGCTGGTATGGGTCGAATCTCGACATGGTTATGGTTATGGTCAGAATTTGGGGTGTAGATCAGGAGAAGATGGTTAAAGCGCAGTAGTTTTACCTGACATATGACCAATTCGAAGGCTTCAATTCTCGTTGTTGGAAATTTGAGATAACTGAGTTCCCGAAACACCTGGATTACTGGATCTGTGGAACTGTTCTGGAGCCTTCGTATGAGGTTTCCTTGAGGCCATCATATAGTTGTTGACTATTTCCATCTAACATATATAGCAAATAGTGACATTTAGCCCTGTTATTAAAGGGTCTTGATTTCTGAGTTTTGAGATTTTTAATTGTGGATTATTTTTTAGATTTTTTTTAATTTTTGAAATTTAGACTGCACTTAATTTTTTAATATATGTCTCTTTAAATTTGTATTTTAAATTTAAAGACCGTCATTTATACATTAATTAAAAATATCAATTTTCTGAAAAAAATTCAATTTTTCTACATCTATATATTATGAATAATAATTTTATTAGACAACCTAATTATCAAACATTATTATCATTCAATGACTGTATTAGAGGCTCTGGCAGCCCGCAATCTAAATGGGCTTTGGGGTTTGTTAGGCCGATCCAACAAATGATCCAATGAAGTATAAAAGAGGCAATCAAATTGGCACTTCATTTTATAAGTAGACAATTCATCAAATAGTAGATAAAATATGGTGTGTTAATATATCATGATGAATGGTAGTATGATATGTTAATTATTATATAATTATATACTATTTATTAATTTTTATATTAATATTACGTGAATATAAAAATAATAATTAATGTTTTAATTAATGATAATTAATTATAAAAATTTATTTGATATAAAATAAATATATAAAAATTTGATTGAATATAATAAAAGAATAATTTTTTTAAATATTAGGTAAAAAAGACTTATAATATCTAAAAAAAAGTTGAATTTTGTGATTGGAGTAGTAAAAATATGATTGCATCACACTTCACAAAAACATAGGTGTTTATCTATACAATAATTACCAATTTACTAAGTAAAATCAAATTTTGATAATCTTATAACTCTAAATATTACTGATTCGATTTAATTTTGTATAATAATTAAGAAAGAATAGCAAAAAATAGTAAAGAGGAGTCCAGAGACTATTCTACTCTTTAAAGTTTCAACTTCCTAGTTAAGGAATCGTGTTGTTCCCAAAAGGCAAAGTGGGGGACTTCTCAGTGCACGCCCAAAGTTCTAAACGAACGAGCAGACCAGCTTGGATTGTCAAAGCGTCGAACTCGTGTAGCGGACCATCCGAGATCGTTTCACTTGGATCCTACGGTTGTCGTACGTAGATTGAAGTGCAAGTTTCCAGGGTTTAGATACGGTATATAACACTCGAGGTTTTTCACCTTTTACGAATCAGATAAACCGGAAAATTTCCGGTCACCTTTTGGCAATCCATTCCCTCTCTTTCCTCTCTGAAGTTTAAAACCTCAGAGAAACCCACAAAGATGACCGGCAATGGAGGGGAAGGGCCATCACCGCCCGCGGCCAACGGTGGCGAATTTCTCCTTTCTTTGCTCCAGAAGCCCCAACAGCATCTTCAACAACAACAATCTCCATTATTCTCGAGAGCGACTCCCGTGACTATACCGCAACCGCAGCAACAGCAACAGCAACAGCAACAACAACCGCTCGTCATCGATCCTGCCGTTGCGGCAGTGGGACCCACCCTGCCTTTACGGCCATTGTGGCCGTCGAACGGACGCGATCTCCCTGGTCTCTGGCCTCAAACCCACTCTCCGCCTTTGGCTCCTAATTTTCTAGGGTTTCCCCTAAGCCCTTGGTCTTCGCCGGGAAACCAATTTGCCGGTAATCAAGGAGCTTTAATGGATGACTTGAGAAGGCTAGGGTTGTCAGGGATCGATAACAATAAGAATCACGTGATCCAGAATCGGGTTCAGCAAAAGCATCAAGATCAAAAGCTCGTCTTTGGTTCTTTTCCTAGTGATATTCAAACCCTTAAAACCCCGAAGGGTTTACCAAATGGGAATTTGCTTGAAAATTCGAAGTTGAACTTATCGAATCAGCAATTGGACTCGCGACTTAATTCTAATCCAAATACGAGTCCATACGTCTTTCAACATCGAAATTCTGGTGATAGAGGAAAGCAACAACAGCATGGTGGGAGTTACAGGCCTACCCCCTCACCAGAAGCCCGAAGATCGCCTCCAGGGTTTCTAGGAAAGCCCAGAGGAGGAGGAGGAAATCGGGATTTCGGAAACAGGAGGAGGCATTTTGAGCATAATGTAGATAAAGCAAAAGCTGAATACAGTCAACTGAGTAGTGACAATGAGGTGGGACTTAGTGGACAGCTTGATCGGCCTGGGCCGCCTGCGGGGAGTAATCTGCAGTCTGTTTCAGCGACTGATATTGAAGAATCTCTTTTGGAATTGCATAGTGATGGTGGTAGAGATAGGTTTTCAAGGCGTGACAAGTTTAGGAGGGAAGATGGTGGTGAAGTGGATGAAGTTGGGGAACAGCTTCTTGAGTCTTTGTTGATTGAGGATGAATCTGATGATAAGAATGACAAGAAGCAGCATCGTCGTGAGAAGGTAAACTTATTTTCTTCCTTCTGTTACTTTATTACCTTGAAATCATTGTTATAATCTGTGAAGCTTTGAGAGATACGAGAGTTGAAGATTAATGTGGAGGCCTAAACTTTAAATTGAAATGAAATAAACACAATTTATTTTGGTAATATAGGCTTAGATAGATTAAATTAATTACTGCCTTAAAATTAGTTGGTAATTTTAGTTCGCAGTAATCACTATTTAGGTCCAAATAGTGTCACACTGGACGCATGAAGTAATTGCCCTTGAACTTAGAACTTTAGTGCACATCATTGCCATTGTATCTAGACTGTCAGAATTTCGGATTAAAATTATTGGACTATTTAGCATCTCTCTTATTACTTAATGAAAAGACTAGACTTTGTTTAAAATTGGGATTCACTTGTGGTTTTTATATCAGGAATCCAGAATAGATAACAGGGGGCAAAGGCTACTTAGCCAGAGGATGAGAATGTTAAAAAGGCAAATGGAGTGTCGTAGTGACATTCACCGGCTAAATGCACCTTTCCTTGCTCTTTATGAGTCGCTTATACCTCCTGAGGAGGAAAGAGCTAAGCAGAAGCAGTTATTGGCATTACTGGAGAAACTAGTTTGCAAAGAATGGCCTGAAGCACGGTTATATCTTTATGGATCATGTGCCAACTCTTTTGGGGTTTCAAAGAGTGATATTGATGTTTGTCTTGCGTTTAATGAGATGGACGTGAACAAGTCTGAAATCTTGTTAAAGTTGGCAGATATTTTGCAGTCAGATAATCTTCAGAATGTGCAGGTTAATTATATTTTCCATCTCCTTCAAAATTTAATGCAATCAACTATGTCTGATCTTACAATCTTTTTTTTTTCTTACTTTAAATTAGTATTTAAAGGCTTGCATAGATTTCAGTATGTTCTAATGTAGATGGAAATTTGCTGATTTGGCTTACTTTGACTGATTTGTTTTCTATTTGTTAATATTAGTTGCTTCTTAGGGCATGTTAATGATCTATGATGACCATTTGTGCACTTTGCAGTTTGTAAACTTGATTTGTTGATTACATAAATCCCAAGTGGTAATTAATACATACTTTTTTGTTTTTCTAGGTGGATGATAATTTGAGATAAGAAAATCTTATGCCCAAATTTCTTAAGTACATGTCCCCCAAAGAAATTTTATTTTACACGCTTTAAGATTAATTGTCTGATTTGTTTTAGTTTGTGAAGATTTGGTTCTGAATGCTTCTTTTCTTGTGAATCTTTAGATCATACTTATGTCAAACATTCTTACTTTTTGGTATCCTTTCCAGCTGATATGCTTCCTGAAAGTGTGTATGAAAATTTCTCAGATTTGCTGTAGACTGTTTATTGTTCAACTTTACAGTATGCTCTGAAAACAAATTTGACTTGCTGTTTGTCTCATGTACAGGCACTGACTCGTGCTAGGGTACCCATAGTAAAGCTCATGGATCCAGCAACTGGAATATCCTGTGACATATGCATAAACAATGTTTTGGCTGTAGTAAATACTAAGCTTCTACGGGATTATGCAAAACTTGATGCAAGATTACGGCAGTTGGCTTTTATCGTGAAACACTGGGCCAAGTCCAGAGGAGTCAATGAAACTTACCAAGGAACCTTATCTAGCTATGCGTGAGTTATTTGCAACTATAACTCTATTCCCTTAATTAGCACTGTAATTCTTGAGCAGCATATGCCAATGGTGTTTGTGGTTAGGCTGATTGGCTTGCTTTGATATGAATAAAAGCATATATAAATGTACAAGCTAATGATGGGCAACTTAGGTTGGATTAATGCCCCTAGAAAAAGGGTCGGACACATTCATGTTAAGTCTTAATTTAATTTGCTGCTGTGTTGACACATGATAATGTTTGTGTGGCCTCAATTTTGTTTTTGATTTGTATTTTCTTTGCAGGTATGTTTTAATGTGCATTCATTTCTTACAGCAGCGTAGACCTGCTATCCTTCCATGCTTGCAGGTGTGTATGCTATTTTTGCTTCCATCTATATCATGCAAGAAAGAATATATGACCAAAATGTAATTTCAATATCTGTTACTTTAATGGCTCTATTAAGTTTTATCTAAGGTGCAAAGATGGGAACCTAATGATTTGGATGTTGTCATAACTTTGCTTCTTTATTGTTGGTAGAAATATTCTCTTTTCCTGCTTTCTCTACCCAAATAGTAAAGGCAACATGATGTTCTATTTGCTTCTTTACTATTTTCAAATTTATTCACCTATTGTTTAAAACATCAACCGTTAATAGTGTTTTTGACATGCCTCATCTAGTTGGCTGCACAAGTTAAGGATAAAGGACTAAATTAACCGAGTATCTTTAATGTTAGCCATTACCTAGTATTGCTCTCTGTGGAAAAGGGTTTAGAGAGAATCACGTGACATAATGAAATGCTGGCAGACAACAAAGAGGGAGTTATTTAGTGTAAAAAATGGAAAATCCTTTCATAGAATGAAGTGAACTTATCGTAATTAGTTTCCCGCCCTGGCTCATGTATGATTCTTGATTTTATTTCCCAAGACTAAATAGTATGGTCAGGAATTAGTATCTGGCAATTTTCCTTTTTCACATTTGTTCACAGCCGTTATTCCTGTGCACGAAACGCATTATCTGAACCTTTGATTCTATTTTTTTTTCTTACTTTACACCATGACTGTGAATGTTGTTGTGGTATTTATTGGGACCATGCTTTGCAAATTCTCTTTCAGGGGATGGAGACAACTTACTCTGTCACTGTGGATGATGTTGAGTGTGCTTACTTTGATCAAGTTGAAAGACTACGTAATTTTGGATCTTCTAACAAGGAAAGTGTTGCTCAACTGGTGTGGGCATTCTTTAATTATTGGGCATATGGTCATGATTATGCCAATTCAGTAATCTCTGTTCGTACAGGAAGCATAATCAGGTGAGATGCATACTGATATATTTTGTAGGAACTCTACTTCAATGATTTGAGGTGAAGATAAAAAATGTCATGATGGTTTCTGTATTTGTAAATGCAAGTTGAATTGTATGAATTTTGTTTTAGATTTAAGCACTTTCTGTGGGTATTAACTGCATCTTGTGGTAAATGATTCCGCTTCTTATATGCTGGAAGGAGTTTTATTAACTGATTCCATTTATATACTGTGATAAACAAAAAAAGTTTCTCATTTTTGAAATCTTCATTTGTACAGTAAGCAAGAAAAAGACTGGACGAGGAGAATTGGCAATGATCGCCATTTGATCTGCATAGAGGATCCTTTTGAGATATCTCATGATCTTGGTCGAGTGGTGGATAAATTCAGTATTAGGGTTCTAAGAGAAGAATTTGAACGTGCTGCTGATGTTATGCAGTATGATCCAAACCCTTGCGTGACACTCTTTGAGCCTTATGTTCCTAGTTAATAAAAACCTTGTCTAATGTAAACTATTGGGTTGTGTAGTGTGTTCCTTTTCATTCCATCTTCAGTTTTGTCCATGTGTTCATATATATATTTATATATATATATATTTAGGGCTTTTGGCTTTAGGGCTTTTAGCTTTGTGTAAAGAATATTAAGTTTATCAAATATAAACAATTTTCTATTATTTCTATGTTTTGTCAAATCACATTATAATTGTATAGGATCTGATTTAAGTGCATCGCTCAAGGCATTTAGCTGCTCCATCTCACACAAATTAATTGATTACAAAAAAAATCATTTCTATGACTAGTGATTTTTCGAGGAAATGCAGGGAAGATTGTAGTCTCGAGCTTTTCATATTTTTGTAATTGATTTGGTCAATGTTCTTTAGCCTTTTTTTTTTTTTATTTCTTTCTTTTTGCTTTTTATAATAGCAAACAGGTACTAGTATCAAAATTCAAATTTAAAATCTTTTTATTTTTAAGTCTCAGGTCTGTTTGTTTTGGTTGAAAATATTTTCTGTCAGAATTCAGCAGTGTTCGGTAACTTGAAAATATTGTTTTTTTTGTAAAAGATTTTGATGGTTAGAGGGAAAAACGCTTGTTGATTTCGTAAATTGTCTTTCGCCTTGAAGCAGCGTAAGATAACTTTCTCTAGTAAAAAAACAAAAGCCTTCTGCATCAAGACCCCAAGTGGCTTCTCTGCCGTCCTTTCCTCCACCCTCGGTCTCCTTCATGGATGACATAGTTAGCTTCATTCGGCGACTTTTTTCTTCTCTCAATGGCCATGTATGCTCTGTTCCCTTTCTCCCTCAAAACTGGAAATAAATCTCTCATTTCTTCACTCCTTTTCTTGGGTATTTTTCATTAGATCTTTTATTTCTCATATTCTTCAAAGATCTCTTGAATCATTGCCTTCTTCTGTTCCCATTTTGTGTTGCATCGCCACTTGCCATCTTTGTTTCCCGTTGACCTTCTTGCTTCAATTTTCCATATAATTTGGGTATTAACCCATTTGGCTTGGTTGCTGGTTCATGTGATCTATGATTGATTATATAGATGGATTGTAGCCAAAGCAGGATTTCAAAGCTCAAAAGTTATTAGGACCCAAGTTTTTGTCCTTGGATCTTCGCTTTTTTTTTTTCTAATAAAAAAAATACGCTGTTGATATTGTTCAAGACTTTTGATTGTCAATGTTGCTAGCTCAGTAGTCAGATAATAAAGAACTTGTAATAGTGATGTCTGAATTGTTACTGTTATACTACAGTTTTGCTTTAGTTAAATTAAGGAAATTGAGGTTAGGGCATTAGTTCTAATTGTACTATTTTCCTGAGATACAAAATAAAACCAAGTGAAAAATAATGCAATAAGTAGTAGGATTCTATTATTATCTTTAAATTGCTGCATAGTTTTAGCAAACAAGGGTTTTGTAGTTTTAAACTAGAGTTTGAAGTTTGTGAAATCTATATAGCAAACTAAACAATTTTAAATTCTAGAAAGTATTTCAAACTCACTTTCAAATTTATAAGAAAAATTAAAAATTATAAAATTTTTATAATTCATAGGTGAAAAATATTTTATATGAGATGATTCAAATGATATAAAATATTTTCTATAATTCGTTAAAATAACAAAAAATATTAAATTTTTTTATAAAATATTTTACATAAAACAATTTTTTTAATAAATTATTTTAGGATTATCAAATAAATATTGATTTAACATTTGAAATTTTTAAAAAATATTAACCGCTAAACAAATTGAGAATTTTTTATTTATGAAATTAAACTTTCTGTTAGATTAACATGGTAGATAAAGATTTGATTTGCATCTGAGTTAATTAGTTTTATCGTAACGATTGGGTCCGGTGATGCCGATGCCGGCATAAATCGTGACATTCATATTAACAGCTACAGTTCCTAAATCGGGATCAGAAAAATAAAAAAAAATGCTGTCCTGTCCTGACTGTGTACGGCAAGACCATGTCACGACCATTTCTTCCAGCAATCTAACGTAAGTCAAACACTCCCTCACTCACTTCCAATTTCCTAAGGCTAACACGGCGAAACAATATCAAAGCAATGGCACCTGAAAACCCATCTCATCCTTCCGAAAACGACTTGCCATACTTCTGATCCTTAGACACCCGTCAGCCTTGGTCATCTTCGGGGACCATTTCTTCAACTCCACCAAATTCCGTTTCTTGAAAGCATACGAATCTCCACTCCCTCTTGCCCACTTCTTGCTCGCTCAGGCTCAGTCCGTACACGCCGTTCTCTCCTCTGGTTTAGCTCCTGTCACCGCCGATACCATCCGCCTCATGCCCCTCCTGCGTTTGGTCGTCACCACTACCCAGGGCCTTAACCACATCGACCTCTCCGAGTGCCGACGCCGTGACATCGCTGTCGCTAGGGCTGGAACCATTGACTCCACTGATTGTGCGGATTCCGTGGTGGCGTTGTTGATTGACGTTTTGAGGAAGGTTTCGGCTGCCAACCGCTTTGTCAAGCAAGGGCTCTGGTCTTCCCAAGGAGAGTACCCTCTTGGCTCCAAGGTCATATCCTATCCTTTCTTCTCTGATTATCTCTTTTATTTTTCAAGGAAAAATTTAGGAGTAGAAGCTTTGACCCCAGAGAATTACAACTTTAAACTTGTCCTTAATTCCGAATCTAAATCATAATTGTAAAGTACTATTCAACTGTTATGTGTTGTTGGTGATTTGGTCATTGACGAATTTCAGCTGGGAGGTAAGCGAGTGGGAATTGTTGGATTAGGGAGTATTGGATCAGAGGTTGCTAAAAGGCTGGAGGCATTTGACTGCTCTATCTCTTACAATTCAAGAAAGAAAAATCCATTTTTCTCATACCCTTTTTATCCCAACGTTCGTGAACTGGCCGCAAACTGCGATGCCCTTATAATTTGCTGTGCATTAACTGATGAAACGCACCACCTGATTAACAAGGAAGTGTTGTCGGCGTTGGGGAAGGATGGAGTCATTATTAATATAGCACGTGGACCCATCATCGATGAGAAGGAACTGGTGCGGTGTTTAGTTGAGGGGGAGATCCGAGGTGCTGGCTTGGATGTGTTTGAGCAAGAGCCTGATGTTCCAAGCGAGCTCTTTGCATTGGATAATGTAGTTATGTCTCCCCATAATGCTGTTTTTACATGGGAATCTTTTGAAGACCAGCGTAAACTCGTGGTCGGGAACTTGGAAGCTTTCTTTTCAAATGAACCCTTATTGACTCCTGTTGTTCTGAATGATCCACCACATTTCTCAGGTTAGTACTAGGAAAATTACTGAAGCTTTTATATTTTGGAACTGGTTCTTTTGAACATTCTATTTGACCAGCTCTAATTTCACATCATGAATGGGATCTGCTGCTTCCTATAGGAAATTTGTTCTTGCTGATATAGCTGGTCATGCCCTGCTGCTAAGCTGAAATAGATGTCTTTTTGTTGACGTTCTCATAGTCTTTAGGCAATCCCATCTCATTTATCATCATCATCATCATCATCATCACCACCATCTCTTTTCCTCATTTATTAGAAACTGGTCATATACTAAGAGGTTGGTCAGTCTATTCCTCTCTAAATTCACATGCTCTTTCGGGTGGATGCAGGGTGAAAAGACTATTGTAGTTGAGGAGAGGAGACAAGGACTAAGAGCTGGTGCATTGTCATTAACCTTAACCCTTATGTCTTCCAAATTGTAAGCTTGAAATCGTATAGAATTGCTAGCAATCATTGTTGAAAACTAGATATAACGAACATGGTTTACCATTGCTTGCAGATCTATGCTCTTGCAAGCTTGTTTATGGTAGTCAACGACTGAGACAGGGTTTTAACCTCTTTGTATGTACAAAAAGCCTTTCATATGTATTAGCACTTCTGCATATTGGTATTGAAGACAAGACAAGAGAAAACTATGAACAAATTTGTTTGACGGCTTAGATCACCTGGCCAAATAAATGCATGCAGTTATGAGTCTAAGCTTCCTCAAAAGATCTTCTTCTCAAGTCTTCCTTGGGTTTCAGTTCCATACTTCACTTACCTGCAGTGCAATTAATGGCCTATTATCAATGCCAAGAAAGCCATTTCTATCTTAAATCTTTTTATCCCAACATTGTTAAACTGGCAGGGAAGATTATGGTCTTGAGCTTTTCATATCTTTTCTAAGTCTGCCTATTCAGTTGAGAGGACAAGCTAGTCGGAATTCATGGTCAGGGCAGCATTAGCTTAGAAGTGGCAACAAGGGTTGAGCAGACGCCTTCGCAGCGTACAAGCAATAGTATTAAAATTGATTTGGTCAACGTTCTTAAGTTCTTTTTATTTCTTTCTTTCTGCTTTGCCATTATAACATTCAAGTACTAGTATTAAAATTCAAATTTAAAATCTTTTATTTCAGGTCGTTTGACGTTATTACAATTAAAATTTTCTTTTTTGATTAATGTGATAGATATTAAAAATTAAACTTATATTTAATGTATTGCAGTGTATAGATTTTATACAAAATTAAATTTTATTATATCGTTAACAAATAAATTTTAGAATTAATAATTTTTAAAAATAAATATTTATTACATTTTTTTAATAATTTATAAATGATAGTATGATACGGGCGTAAATCGTGGCGTTCATTTTAACGACTACATATTGGTGAATCGTGATCAGAAAACTAAATATAAAAAGCGTGGCTGTCCTGTCGTGACTGCACGTGTCTCACGTGCGCCGGACGCTCACCATTCATTAAACCTACGACCACTTCCTGCCAGCAACCTTATGCAAATCCTAGAGTTTCCACTCGCTTCACTCCCAATTTGCAAAGGCTAAAACCGACGACGATGGCACCTGAAAACCCATCTCATCCTTCCGAAAACGACTTGCCATATGTCCTGATCCTTAAACCCCCGCCATCTTTCGTCATCCTCGGGGACCATTTCTTCAACTCCACCAAATTCCGTTTCCTGAAGGCATACGAATCTCCACTCCCTCTTGCCCACTTCTTACTCGCTCACGCTCAGTCCGTACAAGCCATTCTCTCATCCGGTGGCGCTCCTGTCACCGCCGATACCATCCGCCTCATGCCCCTCCTGCGCTTGGTCGTCACCACTAGCCAAGGCCTTAACCACATCGACCTCTCCGAGTGCCGACGCCGTGGCATCGTCGTCGCTAGCGCTGGAACCATTTACTCCGCTGATTGTGCGGATTCCGTGGTGGCGTTGTTGATTGACGTTTTGAGGAAGGTTTCGGCTGCCGACCGCTTTGTCAAGCAAGGGCTCTGGTCGTCCCAAGGAGAGTACCCTCTTGGCTCTAAGGTCGTATCCTATCCTTTCTTCTCGGATTATCTGTTTCATTTTTCAATGGGCAAAAAATGTAGTAGAAGTTTTGACCCCAAAGAATTACAACTTTAAACATGTCCTTAATTCCGAATCTAAATTATAAATGTAAAGTACTATT
This sequence comes from Theobroma cacao, assembly GCF_000208745.1. Classification (NCBI taxonomy): domain Eukaryota; kingdom Viridiplantae; phylum Streptophyta; class Magnoliopsida; order Malvales; family Malvaceae; genus Theobroma; species Theobroma cacao. The sequence continues at coordinate 35,149,787 of NC_030850.1, read as the reverse complement.
CAACTGTTATGTGTTGTTGATGATTTGGTACTTGACGAATTTCAGCTTGGAGGTAAGCGAGTGGGAATTGTTGGATTAGGAAGTATTGGATCAGAGGTTGCTAAAAGGCTGGAGGCATTTGGCTGCTCTATCTCTTACAATTCAAGAAAGAAAAAACCATTTTGCTCATACCCTTTTTATCTCAACGTTCGTGAACTGGCCGCAAACTGCGATGCCCTTATAATTTGCTGTGCATTAACTGATGAAACGCACCACCTGATTAACAAGGAAGTGTTGTCGGCGTTGGGGAAGGATGGAGTCATTATTAATATAGCACGTGGACCCATCATGGATGAGAAGGAACTGGTGCGGTGTTTAGTTGAGGGAGAGATCCGAGGTGCTGGCTTGGATGTGTTTGAGCACGAGCCTGATGTTCCCAACGAGCTTTTTGCATTGGATAATGTAGTTATGTCTCCCCATAATGCTGTTTTTACATGGGAATCTTTTGAAGATCTGCGTAAACTCGTGGTCGGAAACTTGGAAGCTTTCTTCTCAAATGAACCCTTATTAACTCCAGTTGTTCTGGATGATCAACCACATTTCTCAGGTTAGTACTAGGAATATGACTGAGGCTTTTATATTTTGGAGCTGATTCTTTTGTCTATTCCTCTGACAAGCTCTAATTCTAACTGTTACCTATAAGAAATTTGTTCCTACTGATTTAGCTGGTCATGGCCTACCGCTAAGCTGAAATAAATGATGTTTGTTAACCTACTCATAGGTTTTAGGCAATCTCATCGCATTTGTCATTGTTATCACTTTCCCTCATTTTGTAGAAACTGGTCATATACTAGAAGATTTGTGGCTCTATTTCTCTATTACTTATGTACTTTCTGGTGGGCGCAGGGTGAAAAAGACTGGAGCAACAGAGGAGACAAGGACTAAGAGCTGCTGCATTGTCATTATTAATTACTTTGTCCTTATGTCTTCCAATTGTAAGCTGGAAAATTAGAAATTGTATTGAATTGCTGACAGCCTTTGTTAACAACTAGATATAACCTCATTTGGGTGAAAAATAACGAACATGGTTTACCATTGTTTGGAAATGTGTGCTCTTGCAAGCTTGTTTATGGTAGTCAAGAACCGAGACAGGGTTTTAACCTCTTGCTATGTACAAAAAGCCTTCCTTGTATTAGCACTTCTACATTTTAGTATTGAAGACGAGGGAAGAAAACTATGAACAAATGTATTCGCCGGCTAAGATTACCTGGCCAAAATAAATGCATGCAATTATGAGTCTAACTTTATAGATTTATGAAGAAATTACAGTGAAAAACTAATGAATTCTAGTGAATTATTAAAATGGAGGATCAAGTGAAACTTAATTCTTCAGCCTATAGCGAAGTTTTTAGTTACAACGTGTGAACCTACCGGCCCTCTAGTCCCAAGTTGCAGAAGACAGAATAAACTCTCCTTTTTTATCAAGTGTTAGCACTGGAAAATGTGAAAGATGGCCTAACCCTGATGTTCACCAGCAGAGAAACCAACTTAACTTCATCAAAAGATCTTCTCAAGTCTGCTTGGGTTTCATCAGTTCCATACTTCAATTACCTGCACTGCAATGGCCTATTATCGAGGGCAAGAAAGCCATGTTCATCCATCTCAAAATCTTCCACTAGTCTTAGTCCTTGAGCCACCACCAGTCTTTAAATTTCATGGGGACCAACTGTTGAAAAAATTCCAATTCTTGAAAGCATGGGAATCACCACTCCCTCTGGACCAATTCTTGACTATACATGCACATTCAGTCCAAGCCCTTCTCTCGCCTGGCACACATCCAGTCACGCTTGAAACACTCAGGCTGCTGCCATCTCTGGGGCTGATCGTCACCACCAGTGTTGGTCTCAACCATATTGACCTGCCAGAGTGCCGCAGGCGTGGAATTTCTATAGCCAATGCTGGAAACTTGTACTCTGAAGACGTCGCTGATTTGGCTGTTGGCCTGCTGATTGATGTGCTCCGAAAAATCTCTGTTGCTGATCGGTATGTAAAACGGCAGCTTTGGCCCAGTGAAGGAGAGTTTCCTCTTGGAATCAAGGTGATTTTCTCTCCTTCTAACCTATATTCGTAGCGTTGACTTTAACTATTTCTTTTCTGCTTTGGAAAATAAGATCTTTTTCCTGAGAAAATCATTTCAGACTTGAATTCGATGATGATAAAAGAGCAAATTTTGAGGTTAATGATCTATGATGGTTTCCAGTTCATCCCCACCTTTTCTTTTTTTGTATGGATGATGGATATTCATTTTGAGGTTATTTGCATATTCAGGTGGGCATGAATTTTTCTGCCCTTTTGCTTTTTTCATGTGTTCTGTGGCTGAATTGTGTGGCCACTCAGGACCCAGGGGACTACTTGTTTTTTTTGTGGCTGATTGTTGTGACCCATTTGGTCTCTTTGTAACAGGGGATTAGCAGCTGAAGGGTTTTTCTATACCCTCTCTGCTTTTTTCTGGCAACCCCCTTGCCAGCTCTATCAATAAAATGTTCATGCCCTTCAAAAAAAAAAAAAAAAGAGCAAATTTTGATATAACATTTACAGAGAGGCTGTTAATCAAGGAGGAACAATTACCAAAATTTCCTCTTTCTTTCAATGCTGTAACCATGCTTTTAATTTGTCACCACCATCAGGACCCAGATGGTAACTAGTGTCTCTTTCTAGTTATGCATTCTTGATGACTCTGGATTTGGGGTTAATTCTTTCAGTTAAGAGGCAGACAAGTTGGAATTGTTGGCTTGGGAAGCATTGGCTTTGAAGTAGCAAAAAGGCTCGATGCATTTGGATGCAGTATCTTGTACAACTCGAGAAGGAAGAAGCCATCCATACACTATCCATACTATTCCAATATCTGTGAACTTGCATCTAACTGTGATGTTCTTATAATTTGCTGTGCATTAACTGACAAAACCCATCACATGATTAACAAGGAAGTTCTGCTAGCAATGGGGAAGAAAGGAGTCATTGTTAATGTCGGACGCGGCGCTATTATAGACGAGCAGGAAATGGTGGGGTGTTTAATGCGAGGAGAGATAGCAGGTGCTGGCTTGGATGTGTTCGAGAAGGAGCCTGATGTTCCGAAAGAGCTCTTTGATTTGGACAATGTTGTGCTGTCACCGCATAGAGCTGTTCATTCACAGGAAACTTTGATGGCTTTGTGTGACCTTGTGGTGGGGAATTTTGAAGCTTTCTTCTCAAATAAACCCTTACTTACCCCAGTAGTTGATGAATGATCTCATTGATTAACAAGGAAGAATTACTGAATTTTGAAGCTTTCTTCTCAAATAAACCCTTACTTACCCCAGTAGTCAATGAGTGATCTCATTGAGTAACAAGGAAGACTTACTGAATTTCTTGTTTTAAGTATGTGCGTTGTCTGTCATGTATGAACATGAAAGTTATTGATGCCAACAATTGTAGACAATTGGCTTCGGCTATATCATGGAGCCCGAGCCCAACAATGTTTTGCGTAGTGCTGCAATCTCTGCCACACATTGAAATTGCCTACTATTCAACTCACCAATTAATTTGGAATCAATGGCCCTGTTTCCTTAGCAAAGAAAGAAAAACAAACTTGGAATCAATGGACCAAATAATTATATTAAATAAAATTCAAAGAAAGAAATTTCTCATGACTCAACCCTTTTTTCTATAGTTTCTGCTGCAGTACAGGCCTTCTCTCTTGCTTCGGTTTCACATTTTCACCTAAACTCAAACCATTAATGGAGCATCATCAAGAACGAAGCGATCACCGATCCCAAGACCTCCCTCAAGTCCTAGTCATCAAACCACCACCAGTTTTGACACTTTTTGAGGACAAATTCATCTCAAGCAAATTCCAACTCTTAAAAGCATGGGAGTCAACACTCCCACTAGATCAGTTCTTGACCAACTATGCAGGCTCAGTTCGAGCCGTCCTCTGTTCTGGTGCTTCCCCTATCACCGCCGACATCATCCGGTTGCTACCTTCATTGCAACTCGTCATAACCGCCAGCGCAGGTGTCAATCACATTGACTTGACGGAGTGCAGGAGGCTTGGCATCGCAGTGACCAACGCTGCAGGTGTGTTCTCGGATGATGGTGCTGACGCTGCTGTGGGGTTGTTGATTGACGTGCTCAGAAAGGTTTCTGCTGCTGATCGGTACGTTAGAAATGGTCTTTGGCCCGCGAAAGGAGACTACGCTCTTGGTTCTAAGGTAACCCTTTCTCCTTTTTAGTTTCATGTAATTTGTGGATTTTCTGCTAGATTTTTGGAAAACATTAACAGGAGGAAAGATGATTGAACCTTTTGCTGGGTCCAATTAAAAGTATTAGGAAATGATGCACACATTTTTTTCGTTTTGGGAAGAGGATTAGAAGGAAGAATTCATGATTCATAGCTAAGTTAGTAGAACTTTTCTAAGCAAATTAATCAATGTGAAGGGGATTTAAGATTTCATGTCTGCAAACAGAATCAAATGGTAAAGAACAACAGAGAAAAAGAATCTGCCATTCTTTCTAAACTGTCAATGAAAGCTGAAGGATTCTTGTCAAATCATGGTTTAAGAATAATTCTGTTGAAAATTGATTCGTGTACTCTCCCATTTGTTCTATTCTACATTCGGATAAAACTTGAATGGCTGGAAATAAGGTTGTGAGAGATTGACAGTACATATAGCAAGATTCATACTCATTGTCCTTACTCTGTCTAGAATTACTATCTTGACTATGAATTGATGCATATATCAGCTGGGAGGCAAGCGAGTTGGGGTTGTTGGACTCGGAGGGTTTGGCTCAGCAGTTGCCAAAAGGCTAGAGGCCTTTGGCTGCACCGTGTTGTACAACTCTCGAACGCAAAAACCTTCTGTTCCATACCCCTTCTACTCCACCGTTCTCGAACTCGCCGCCGACAGCGACTCCCTCATCATTTGCTGCGGATTAACTGCTGAAACTCGGCACATGATTAACAGGGAAGTCTTGTTGGTACTAGGGAAGCAAGGAGTCATCGTCAACATAGCTCGAGGAGCCATTATCAATGAGAAGGAAATGGTGGAGTGTCTGGTGCGGGGAGAGATCGGAGGAGCTGGTTTGGATGTGTTTGAGAACGAACCCAATGTTCCCGAAGAGCTCTTTGGATTGGATAATGTGGTGCTGTCACCACATAGAGTTGTTTTCACACCAGAATCCTTCGTGGCTGCCTCTGAACTGGTGGTGGGGAACTTGGAAGCTTTCTTTTCAAACAAGCCATTACTTTCTCCTGTCATCTATGAATGAAGTGTATTTCATGCACAATTAATATAAAAATAATTTCACTAGGAGTCTTATTTTATTTAAAAAAATTAAAATTGTTATAAGTGACTGTTAATTTCGATCAGATATCAAGTTACAATTATTTTAATTCATGTATAAAATTATAACATGGTAATATATTAAAAGTAATTTTTTTTAATGAGAATATGAATTAACTTTGATGAAATTATATTTCTTGATCATGTATAAAATTATAAGCCCTTAACTATTTAGCAAGGAAAAATCCGGTTAGCCATAAAACTTAGGGTTTAACAAGCTCTTACGGGGTGTCTCTAACAAGCTAATTTGGGCCTTAAAACTTGGATTTTATAGAAAGGCCCAAATGCTTGATTTGAAGCCCAATTTTGGTCCAACTGGTTAATATAAGGGAGTAGTTAAAGGACCAATTTTCTTTTTTTTTTTTTCATTCGAATATACTCGACTGATCGTATTTTACTCTATACTATTACATTAATAATTTTTTTTTACTGAATCTTACTGTATCTTCACCTTGATTATATTATCTTATATTTTTTGTAGATATTTAGTCAAATATTTATATATTTTTTTAATCAATATAAAACAAAATAATGTAATCTAATTATATTTTTTTAACGAATACGTACTTATCAAGAAGATAGATCAATATGTTTTGAACGTAAAATGTTTTATTAGAGAAAGAATCTAGTTAATATATATATAATACCAGGTCCTTTGAATACAATGATTATTATGGTTATATTTTTTAATTTATTTTTCATTGCCTCCTTTTTATTATTATTATTATTATTAAATTATTTTAGGAATTCTCACTATGGGAATTTCACTTAGATTATACCATGTCAAGTACAACTATTCATCTGGATTGGATCATAAGCATGTGATGAGATAGCAATTATAGTGACTAAATAGACGTCTTAATTATTTAATCTATGCCTCGAAGAACTTTACGAAAATCACTATTTTCTTAATTTCTTTTTTTTTATTTAATTAATTAAAATATTCATGTGCAATGCATCAGATTAATTTATATTATTTATTTTGGTTATTTTATGTCCCTATTTATTATTTTTGGACATATTTATTAGTTTCAATCAGAGACGGAGAGAGGAGACCAGTAGAAGCACTGTTCCTCTAAAATTTTAAAATTTAATAATTTCTCTTTGTTTTTTTTTTAAATTTTATAATTTGACCTTTATTTTTTTATAAAAAAATTATAATTTTACCTCTATTAACATTAAACTTTTAATATGATTATTTTATAAACATTGTTTTTGACTCCAAACATGAAATCTTGATTCTGTCATTAAAGCTTACATTTAACTGCATTCGTCATTTTCTGCATCTGATAATGCACCAAATAATAATCATCGTAGGCAATGGTAAACAGAATCAGGATGCCATTGCCGGTGGTGACGGACTGAACTGAACACTAGTCATATTTAGCTAAACCCAAAGATTAGCCATTAATCAATCTCTTTCAAATCCGAAACTACAGTATTTGCCACATTGGCTGAGAACGACAACATGGAAGTTCGGCTAGCTCTTTTCGAGGGCTGCTGCCTAGCTAATTGCATGGATGGTGGCATAATGTTCTTTTGGCCTATACAGGGAAAATCTAAGTAAACTGCACAAATTCTTTCTTCTCCGGGAATGAAGCATGTAAACCAAAATTTTTGATCTCTGCACGTGAAACTGAAAAGGACGCCTCTCAGAATCAGCATCAAATCGATGTTCAATCGACCCCCACCCATGGGCTCGAGGGTCAAACGTATATAGGTTCTTCTTTTGTTGCCATTCTACGAGAAAGATCGGTCTTGGATTTCATAGCACAAAACCTTATGTATATGCTATGAGGTCAATTCCAATAAATAGACATTTCTCTTGTATTATTTATATTATCTACTATGCTTGTCAAGACCTTCATTTTTCATGTCAATAATCCACATAATTGACGTGATAATTTTTGGTATCATCTATTCAATAATCACACGTCATTATCTCCTTATCATTTTCACTTTATCTTTATATATGTTCCTTATTGCAAGACATTCATGCATATAATTTAAGTTATTAAAATCGTACTGATCATGAATTTTATTAAATAAAAAATAAGATTATGATTTGAATCGTTGAAATCATTATATTTATCATATATGTATACAATATATAATATATAGTAAGAGAATAATAAATTTTTTTTATATAAATATAAATTTTTAATGAATCTAGAGGATATGAGCTTGTAAAGACGACGTAACAATCATATTCGTAATTAGATTGCAAAATCATGCAAACAGTCTCAAGTAGCTTAACAGGCTATAAGCTGTCTTTCACTCATCAACGTCTTCGAAAAGGTTAAATATCTGTGAGAGAAAAAAAGAACCATGCACTGTGTTTGATTTGTCATGCATCGGAATGAAATAAAACAATCGGATGTCGTTTTTACGAACTCAATCTAAAATCTGATGATCACCGAACATTCTTGGCCATTGATTGACAGTGACTATCTAGAATATGAGAAAATGGGTCTGAGGTCCTGCTGTTCTCTACCAGAGGAATTCTTGTGACCTACCTTTTTCCGCAAAAGTTGTTCAATTTTCTCTGAAGACAAATGTGGAAACAAGTACACTAATTAGGGAGCAATCGTTGGTTGATTTGATCACTAATTATAATTAATTATTAATTGTGGAATCCATTGCAATCTTTGTATATGTACACACAACCACAAAAAATGAAGTAAAAGTTTATATGTACACAATCACGTAAAGTGGAGTAAAAAGGAGAGTAGATTTTTCTTTGTATAATAAAGGTATATTATTTAAAAGAAATTCTTCAACTATTAGAAAAAATTTAAATAAATTTTTATTTTTTTATTTAAATTTTTATAAATAATGATTGATCAATTATTATTAATCAAATTATCACTTATCATTTTATTCAACGTGACATGTTGAAATATCATAATAATAATAATGTGATATGATGGTATTATCCGGTGACATTTTTTACTCTTCATATTAATATCATGTCAATGTCACGAGGGTTTTCTTTTAATGCTTACGACTTAGCTTTTGCTTACCTAAGGACACCTAAAAAGGCTAGCAACCTTTTCAAATAAAACAAATAAAGATCATGACAAGCACAACAAAGGTGAAATGAGTTTTGGGAACAAAGAAAGAGTTTTTATTGCATATAAAGTCAGTACAAAAGTGATTAGTTCCAAATGAGGGGGCTTAAGGGATTTATATAGGTCACAGACCCCTGTGGGCCATTACAAGGTAGTGACTAACGGCTAGGCAGTGTTTTGAACTGTAGCGCACCCCAAGCTCCTCTAAACGGCTTGCAACGATTACCCCACAAGTCTTGGGCTAGCCAGTAGTTCTCGCGTGCTTGGCAGTATGCTTGTCTCTCTGTGCGTCCCAGCTGCATGCCAATCTGCCCCGGGTGCTGGCGTTGCGTACTTGTGTGCTGCACACCTTTGCCCTCCAGTCTTGTATGCCCAGGCTTCCCGCGCATTGCCTACGTGCCACAACGCTGCCTTGGCATAAAATTTAAGTCTCAACCCCTATTGCTGGTCCACCATCAAGCTGGTTCGCGTACTCTTGAGCCTCAGTCCCTTGCCATCAAGCTGGCTTGCCTTCAAGTACAAAATTGCTATGACATCAGCATAACGTAAGCTTAAAATAATAAGTGATATTTTAATTAATAGTAATTAGTTAATTATTGATTATAAAAATTTATTTAATTTAAAATAAAAATATAAAAACTTAATTGAGTGTGATAAAAAGATAACAATTTAATTAAATTTTTTTTTTCAAACATTATGTTTATAATAAATGATCAATTGAACCTTCCTGAGACCTGGGTGAAGATGGTAAGTTATCAAAATCTTTAATAGAAACGGCTGGATACTCTAAATATTGATCTGTCAACAAATTTTGGCCTCCTTATGGTAAATGAAGTCGACCTTTGCCATATGTTGATGTACACAGAAAAGATCAAAACACAGGTATATATATACCTAATTAAGAATATAAAAGTCAGAAATGATACTAAAACAGTAGAATAATTATCTCTCCAGAACCAAATTTGTGGAATTCAGAATCTGAGGAGGTGGACCTTCTTTCTATTAACTGTCAAAAATCTCTCTAATTGGTAATTAGATGTATATATTGCAAGTTACCCTAATAATCATAATTATGTGAGGTCCTCAGTAGTTTTCTGTATAAGGTAATTTGTTGAGTGTAATCAAGGGCATTCATGCATTTACCATTGAATCAAATACATGAATGTACCTATTAAGTGTATGGATTTTCTTTCCTTTTGTTTTTTGGATAAGTCAGGTGCATGTTGCCTAATATATTTTTATTACCTTTTATTTGTTTAATAGCCACCAAGAGATATGTAATTTAAGGGGGAATTAAAAAATCCAATTTAATCTCCAAAAACAACCAGAGAGGGAAACATATTAAAGAGGGAATGACCAAACAGGTCATACAATTAATTGATTAGATTCCAAAAAAAATGGCCTTGCCTTCTGTCTACAATTTCTTCTGCCTCTGCTTCTTCTTATTTAAACTCTTTCTTGCTCCTCGCTAGCCCTCACTGGCTTCCTTCCTCTCTCTCAAAACCAAAAACACAAACATTCAAGTCACAGCTGAAAATGGTGCATTATCTGCCGATGGATTGCGCCAATCCAGACAGACCAATGCCTCTTGCTGGCCAGGGGCCTAATACTTTACCAACATCCGCAGCAAAGCATGAAAATCAACCTTTAGTGTTCGATGCATCTGTCCTAGGATCTGAATCCAACATACCCTCTCAGTTCATATGGCCTGACCACGAGAAGCCATGCCTTGAGGCCCCAGAACTTGTGATTCCTACGATTGACATGGGAGTTCTCCTGTCAGGTGACCCTCTCGCTGTCTCCAAAGCGGCAGAGCTTGTCAATGAGGCATGCAAGAAGCATGGCTTTTTTTTGGTTGTGAACCATGGGGTGGATTCCGGGCTTATCGATAAAGCTCAGCAGTACATGGACTTGTTCTTCGGCATGCAACTCTCTGAGAAGCAAAGGGCACAGAGAAAGACAGGAGAAAACTATGGGTATGCGAGTAGCTTCGTTGGCCGGTTCTCCTCCAAGCTGCCATGGAAAGAAACACTGTCTTTTCGATATTGTTCTGACAGTCAAAATATCGTGGAAGAATATTTGGTGAATGTGATGGGTGCAGATTTTAGACATTTCGGGTACGTAAAAATCTCAACATTTTATTCCTCATACAAGCAATAAGAGAAATGTTTGCCTTCGATACAAAAATAGCAAAAAACTTATGATATTCATAACGTCAAGATTAGTGTCCAACGAAGCAAAAAGCTAAAGACAAATTATACCTGTAGTGTCTGTCCAATTACATTCGAAGCCTTTTTTAAAGTGTGGGTAGAATTGGACATGCATTTTAATGATAATGATGATTTGTCCAGTTAAATACCTTTCCTCCTGAAATACAACACGTGATAATTTCATGGTCTTTTAAGTTAATTTGTGAAAGATTACTATTACATTTGTTCCTCTCTTGATTTTCGTGCTTGATAGGAGGCTTTACCAGGATTATTGTGAAGCAATGGGCAAGCTCTCCCAAGGGATTATGCAGCTCATCGGGATAAGTCTCGGACTCGACCAAGCCTACTTCAGAGACTTCTTCGAAGGACATGATTCCATTCTGAGATTGAATCACTACCCGCCATGCCAAAAACCTGAGTTGGCTCTAGGAACCGGGCCTCACTCCGACCCCACTGCCTTGACAATCCTCCATCAGGATCAGGTAGGTGGCCTTCAGGTGTTTGCTGATGGAAAGTGGCATGCTGTTACTCCCATCCCAGGATCTTTCGTTGTCAACATTGGCGACACAGTCATGGTAAGATCTTTGAATATATATATATATATATATATCTTGTCAGTTAAGGGGTCAATCGTTGGATTTCTTGTCATGCCATGAAAACACAAAAGGATTCTTGAAATTAATTGGGTGAAGGGGGGATTTAAGCAGGAATCAAATGCTAGTGCAGGATTCTCTTAATAATGAAGGAATTTGTCATCTTGAATAAGACGGCCGTAGTTCAAATTCGAAACCAACATCAAAGTTAATTTATAAGTATGAAGACCTGTATCGCAATATCACAGTTGTGTTGAGCAGATATTCTTCAGCTTGATTGTGAGAAAATAACATTGATAATGATGTTTCAGGCTCTATCAAACGGCATTTACAAGAGTTGCTTGCACAGAGCAGTGGTGAACAGTCAAACTGTGAGAAGATCTCTCGCTTTCTTTCTGTGTCCCAGGATGGACAAACCGGTAACACCACCTGCTGGTCTACTGAGTTCCGAGAATCCAAGGATATACCCAGACTTCACCTGGGCAACTTTGCTGGAGTTTACACAGAAATATTACCGTGCTGACATGAAAACTCTTGATGCATTCTCTCATTGGCTTCAAGAACAAGACACAAACAAGAAAACACCTTGAACATTTCAGCTATAAAGGTGAAACAAGAGGGAGACAAATTAAAGTAGGGACAAGCATTTATTTTGCTCGTGGTGGGTCTAAGGAACAAGGCAACAGAAAGAGGCTAGTCTTTCGATTAGTTGTTAGTAGCTTAGTGCTTCAGAGAATCATGTAAAACAAAAATCATTAAGGAATTAATAAAGACCTCAATGCTTCTTATTTTAACTTTCTTTTACAATAATTGAGTAGTTTACTTGTGTTTTGGTACTAGTCCATCTCCTTGAGTACTATTTCAAGTACCAAGGGCTCCATGATCAAACAAAATAAGCACGTGATCAAACGAAAGCAAATGCAGATATCGATCCTCCATATCTAAGTAAGTACTTGGTTCAGCTATATACCAAACAATGAATCCAAACCCTGAGAGAAACTGATAAAATAATGAATGAAAAGGATTCTTACACCAAGACATGCATACCCACGAGGTAGCAAATCTAAAAGCTAGCTGCTAAAGCTGATGAGCCGACTGCCAATAGTCTTGCAAGCAGAGTTAAAATGTTAAATTCATGGATAGGTAAAGATGAAAAGATCACCAAGCACGACTTACTTCTTGTTATGTGATGGTTTAAATCAACATTAACTAGATAAAGTGGATTACCAATGCCAAAATTAAGTTATAAAATTGATATATAAACCTTAAATTCCTAGTGATGATTAAATGTCTTGCTGATACTGTGACTAATCAAGGACTGATGGACTTCCTAAGTGGAGATGATATGTTCTTTTTTTCTTTTTAACCTTTTTAGCCGAAAGTGTCATGACCATATACACTCTCATGCATCTTAACTCTTCTATCTACAATAGATATAAAGATTTACAAATATCATGATTGATTCTAGACTCAAAAGTTGAGAGTGAGACTGAAAGAGGGTGTGCAAATGACCTTATTCTTTCAAAGTCAATGACTGAATGTAGATTTCTTGACACCCTTTTCCACCATTTTAAGTATCCAATTTAAGTTAAAAACTTTTGATTGATGGAGAAGAAACTCAAATCACATTATATACTGAGATATTGAACAGTTGAAGAGACAAAGAACAAATTTTATCTGAGCATAACTGCAATGAGCCTGCAAGTAGATGTCAAATCCCAAAAATAGTTAAAGCATCCTTAAAAAATCATGATTTAATCTCAAGATAAAACATTGATGTTCTCAATTCCTTCTTTAATTATAATTAGTGCGGTTCTCGCCAACTTCTCCAACAAAGAAAAATTACTTGTTGATAATGATATGATTTGCAGTTTCTATGATGTTGGTTTTGTGTTAAAAAAAGCTGACATCAAAAGGGATAAATAATATACAAAGATAATATACACACACATACCAGTTAAAGCTTGTATATTGAAGAAGTGATGTGATTGCTGTCCAGAATCCAATCAGTTCGACATCATTTCTCAAGGAATATCTTTCTTGACCAACATTTATGCACGGAAAAATGCTTTTTGTTTGTTCTCCACCAAAAGTATCATAACTCTACCATGGAAAAGATTTTACTTATGATTTTATGATAATGTAAAATGACACAATCTTCTTCTTCAGAGACAAACATGGTAATGCTATGAAAGAATGACGTGGTAGAGACAGTAGATGGGCAAAAAAAAAAATGATTTTGATAAATTATGTCAGTATAAACAGTAATAATTGGATTAATATTGTAGTAACGGATTTGATTGTTTCAATCTTCCTTCCACTTGTGAAGGAGTGAGGGATATTCAAAAATCAGCACGTGTGCTTGTGGAATTCCTGAGGAAATTAAACCTATAAAGAAATAAAATATGAAACTATTATTTGTAAGAGGAAAAATTAATGAAGAACGAATGCGGGAGAAGAATTGGATGGCTTTAGTGGAATTGACCAACCCCCCCAAAAAAGGTCATGCCTGCTTGCCAGCAAAAGCAACTAGGGAAATAGTTGTATTTATCACTTATTAGCGATATTTAGTAACAAGCACATGTTCCAGCAAAAGCAAGTTTCGTGATATGACCACAACCACAAGCAGCATCAACTTTTGATACAAAACAGTTAAAAAGAGGAGAAGATTCTCACTTGGCAGGGCAGATCAGTTCAAAAATTCTCTGATTTTTGGCTCTGTAGAATCATATCTTTCCAGTTCAGATTGTTGCTTGACTTTCTATTGACAGGGTCTATTGGTTTAGAAAAAGTGTCATTCTCTCTGAGATAACGGTATCACATCGCATCGTATATAGGCCAAGGGGTCGGAAACCTGCTTTTCCGTTTTGAGGACGAGAACAGCATTTTGCAGATATAGATAACTGGTGTTTTTTGACGGATTTGGGTTCTAATTTTATCCCAGAGATAGAGAACATTAGCATAGGGCTCGACGGGCTTGAGTTTCGCTTGCTACTTGGTAAGCAAATGTCCGACTCGATACTTGAATAATTACACCTCTGTTCGTCCATCAACGGTGGATCTGTCCGACCACGGAAAACCTAGTGTTTGGATGTTCATTAACCTCGGCGAATAGATCATTTCAGGCATTGAGCAGAACTGAATTCTGATTAACAGTAACGAATCACCGAGCAGCGAGAGGAAGAAAATGAAAAGCCTGGAATCATGTCATCCTTTTCCTAGATTGCTGCTCTTCAAGGAAAAAATGTTTTGACGTGATATGAAAATAGGACGACGATTTACTCCTACCTGTGATATTGTTTCCAGCAAGCACAACTAACCAAGAAATTGCTGAAGAAAACAAAGTCAGAAATTCGAGTCTTTATAAGATTTAAATACTCATACATTAAATCCTGCAAACGAGCCATTGTTCAAAAAATACAGTGGACTCAGGTTCATATGAGGTTCACTATTCTGTCTAAATTGAACTTATCTCCAAAATGGAGAAGGGAGGAAAAAATCAAAGGGTGTCTTCGCTGGTTAACATTGCATACAATCTGTTAACTCGTTCCAATGTGTGAGTGCTTCGGGGAATGAATTTAATGAATTACAAAGAAGAATAAACAATGTGGGATAGAGAGAAGCAAAGCAAAAAACAAATAGGTCACACTTAATCAGGTTTATTCACTCAGGTTGCAGCTCCGGAGGTAGGGGTGATCATACTTGATGTACTTGGCCCAGTATGGTCGATACTTTGTCATAGCCAACTCCAGCCACGGTTTCATGTTGCCGTTATAGTGGATAACTGCTGCATGGTCAATTTCTCTCCTGTCTACACTTGGATTGTAACCCAGACCAAGTACATGCCATGACTTCTCAAGTGGATGTGTCAGACCATAAAATGTAATCAGCCCAGGAGGAAGTGTTCCAAGCTTCCACAACACTCTATCTTCATTCTAATAAAACATTTAAACAACACCAGAACAAGAAAAAAAAAATGAAATCAGAACATAAAATGACTGTCCTTGGCCATTTTGACGTTAAAAGTCAGGGTGATCTGAACAAGTTTACCTTTGTTGCATCTGAGCACAATTCAATTATACCCAACCGTTAACTAACTATAATAAAATAACTTTTCAGCATATATAACTTAAACTATATGTCCATTAGAATGATACATAATGATTGGCAAACTTGTGGATTTGACCTGTCAACAACTAAATGATTTATCTGTATGCATGCTTGAAGGTGTGTGTATATGAAGGACAAAATAAATAACATGAAATCAGATATTGGTCTTTGCATAGACTCACCATATTTTGCCACTTGTGGTATATGCCAGTTATATCCTTCTTTTTCCACTCCTTGAGATCAAAAATATTCATTCCATATGCCCAACCACAAGCATTAGGATCAAAGTTTCTTGAAATATGAGGATTTGAAAAGTTCAGATACTTGTCAAATCTATGAAAGCTTTCACCACAGGTTTCTACTGCACCATTCACTTTTCCATGGAGATCCACAGACCACAATCCAGTCAAATCTTTCTGGACAACAATGTCATCATCAAGAAATAGGATTTTATCTAACTTGGGGTAGACTTGTGGCAGATAGAACCGCAAGTGGTTAAGCATTGAGAGATACTTCGGGTTTCGGTACTTCAAGTTTGAAGATCCAGATGTGGTTGGATGATCAGCCTTGAAATAATACTCCTTCATTGCAGATGTCTCAAGCTGCCGTAGGACAGGGCAATAGGATGAATTAAGCCACTTGAATTCATCAACATTTTCAACATGAATGGTGGCTTTTCCAGGGGGATTCAACAGAAACCACATGTTCATTGCTCCAAAATTAAGTTTATCTGTAACAAGATGGAAAACATGTTTTGAAGGATCCTGCAACACCACCCAGTAGAAGAATTTAGTGAAGACCGCACCTGAACCTCAATTCTAAACTATCTAATTCCAAAAGTGCAAAAGAGAAGAGCAGCTTAGATAGTTACACAAGATAAGGCAGCTCATATCACCTTGGCATTCAAGATAGTTGAGTTGACAACAACTGATGCAGCCAAGACATTATCAGAGAAGAGGGCATAATGGTAGAGATTTGGATTTTCCAAATTCTCACTTCTAGGAAACTTTCTCTTTTCAAGGGGAAGGAGATAGTATTCTATGGTCAAACGCATCGATAAGCAATGGATTGCATTGGGAATTGTTTTGGCAGCTAATTGACTCAGGAACGTGCTCTGTTTTTTCAAGCTCCTAACTTGTTCTTCTGCTATCTGAAGCATTGCTCTGAGCTTTCCAGTGACCAACTTGCAATCATACAATTGCTCTCTTGCTTTGGATAGAACTTGGCCCATAGCTTTAATTTTCTCGGATGCACTAAACAAAGTTGCATGAGAACACAAAATAAAAACTGCCAGAATCACCAAGAGCGAAAACAGGAAGAAACATATTCTACTGCACATAGTCAATGAGATTAAAGATCCAACATCCTTTTACCTGCGAGGTAGATCAGCATCAGCTGTTGACTCCCCTAAGGCACGTTGACTCTCTTTGAGTCTAATCTGTAGTTCTTGAAGCAACTCAAGCTTATTTTTCATCTTTGCAATACTTACATAAACCTTTGCCATTATAATTTGATCCCTCATCAAGCGCACTGTGGAATCAGAGTTATCATTCTCATTTTCTTTTCTCCATATATTGTATTTGCCCAGAACTGCAGAGTCCACAGCTTTGGATCGTTCAATGGCGGCATTTTCAAGTTTCACAGTAGCTTCAGCATCTTGTTGCACCAACTCAGCTGCCCGCTTCTCACGTCTTTTCTCTCTAAGTTGCTGCAATGTAAGTAAAATGCCTATAAATTAATATAATTCTTTATGATATTAATGCACACAGTGCATAAAAAAAATGATATTTACCCTTCGAAGTGTTTTAGCAGGTGTATCATGTGAATGATCATCTGCATAAAAAAGGCGAGTTAGCATGAAAGCAAAATTACCAAGAGCATTTTGCAGATATTTAACAGAGGAAGACATTACCATCTAGAACCTTTCCCTCTTTTACTTGAGATGTTTCTTGTTTGAAGTCTGTAGCCTTTTGGTTTGACTTTGAACATGTAAGAATCCAATAAACATCAATCAATCAGCACTAAAATTGGAAAAAAATTTCGGCAAAAGGCTGTACAAGATAGAAAACTGCCAACCCAATAGATGTGACTTGTGAGGCAAAGCATAACAAGGATCCTAACCTGAGAAGTAGCATTATCCTCAACTGAAGCTTCTACCCCAATAACTTTCCACGATGCAGACAAATTGCCTTTTCTGAAAGAATCAAGACTTAGTGGACCCAAATCAGCCGTGCTTGAAGTGACAACATCGATGACCTACAATTGATTTAATTGTGGCATCAGAAGATGAATATAATCGACAATTAAAATTGATCACTTGTCAGAATGAGAAACATGATGAACTCATCCTGTATATTTGCTGACTTGCGTTTACCTCTTTAGTGAGAAGGGATTTGATAGATTGCAATGCCAGCCTTTCCCTCCAATCAACATTCTGCAAAACTCAACCATTTTAAACCATGCACAGAGTGAGTATAAAGGAGCCACCAGAGTCCGTCATCTCATATATAAGGAATGTAAATCGAAAAGCTTTTGAAGAATTTACCTGCTTGCTAGAATCACTTTGAATACTATTTTGATCTGCACAAGAAACAATAAGATCAGATGCAATTAAGTATAAACACCAAAATGTTTGAAACATTAACAACGCAACAAACAAAAATGTACAAGAACACAATCATATCTCAACTTTAGATTCACAAAGCAATTCAACTAAATTTAGCTAGGCATCATTAGATGAAGTCTTTGTTTCAATTCAAAATCAGTTAGATTTCTAAGCTAAAAGTTCTGTTATAATGCAACATTAGGTGAACTGGAGCAATAAATTTCAGTTAAAATTGAAACTTCGTGGGAACACCACTATTCGCTGACAAAGATTGTTTAACTAAAGTTACACGATTTGATTTTAAATTTCTAACCAAGTCAGAAGTCAAAAACTTAATCAAAGCCCAGAATAAATTATAAAAATAAGGCACTTTTCATCAGAGTGAAATGAAAACATCTGTAAATCAATCAAACAACGAAATAATTAATCATCATTCTCGAAATTAATTTTCTGAAATGCTAAAATCGAAGTGAATAAGAAAATCAAAGGCAAAGAGAGATCTGTTCAGTAGTACTTAAGAATGTGGGGGGAAATCAAGAGAAAACGAACCAGAAATATAAAGCCCTCGCCCGACAAGGAAACCAAGTGGCGCGAGAACTGAGAAGAAAACGAGAATCGCGATAGGCAATCGAGATCCAGAACTTCTGTTCCTTTGGACGCCCACACCGGATAGTCCCCGCTTCAACGCCATTGGCTATCAAAGCCTAACACCAACAATAAAATCACTCAGAAAAAGAAAAAACTGAAGAATCAAAAAGTGAAAAAAAAAAAAAAGAAGAAGAAGGAGAATTACGAGTTAACAGTGAGGAGATCTCGTGAAATAGAAAGCAGCAGATGCGTATCGAAGCTAGTAGCAATAGAAGAAATCCATTGGGAAGCAAGCATCAGATTAAAGCGTAATCAAATACTTCTATTATAAAAAAGTAGAGAAAAAAAAAAAGCGAGCAGCGTGTAGAGAAAGGAAATGCAGAGAGAAGAGTAGAGTGTGGCTGTAGAGGCTAAAAAATTTTATCTTTATTTTTATTTTTCAAGAACGAAAAAAATGAAATTAGATAAGAATGCGGTAATTTGATAGCCCTAAGCAAGCCAACGAGGCAGAAATGGGGAATAAATTAAGAACGGGGATCTTCGATCTCGGGCTTAATGTAAATTCTTCTTTTATCCTTTTTGGTTTCATATCATGTTACCTATCCGAGAGAGAGATAATTATTTTAATTTTATTGGTTTTAATAGCGTCGTTTAGCCGACACAGACGATGTCGTTTTCATCGCCAGTCTGGCCTCTATTACGAAATGGGGCCACACCTGATTCCAATCAACTACACACGCACAAGACGCTGTGCTAAACTAACGGTATAAATTGATTGCGAGAGGGAAACAAGCAAGAAGGAATAATACTGTTGGGTTTTCCGTTAGCTTATGACAATCCTAACAATCAATTAAAATCAAAGCTCTTATTTTTCTAATCAGGGCCTGACAGCCTACGCAGTAGGTATGATCAAATTGGGCCAAGTTGACAAATTCATGAATGAAAAAAACTTCTCAACCACTGCAACGCCTAAATACTTGCAACGGATTTGACATTTTTTTTTTTTTGAAAAGCAAACGAGAATATTCATTAAGAGAAGAGGGAAAGAATGGATTTGACATTTTAATACTTCCCAAAACTCTCAAGCTACATTACTGAATACAAGGGTTATCGATTCAATATTCGA
This sequence comes from Theobroma cacao, assembly GCF_000208745.1. Lineage (NCBI taxonomy): Eukaryota > Viridiplantae > Streptophyta > Magnoliopsida > Malvales > Malvaceae > Theobroma > Theobroma cacao. Next base: position 35,130,124 of record NC_030850.1, on the reverse strand, counting down.
GCAGCAATGATATAAAGGTTCCCTACCAGGGACCAGTCCCTTCCTAACATTTTTAATAACTTCAATCACACAACATTTTGCATCAGGTTGATGATTTCCTGCATCATAGAGGGAAAAGTTTTGAGCGAAATGCATTGCAGCACTTCCCATTCCAAAGTCGGCTCTATTCTATTAACTGTCTTATACATGTCAGACAGTAGATAGCTCCTCTCACATGATAGCCACATCTAAGTAATCTCCAATCTGCACATGTCAAATAAAAAGTTAATGACAAAGCTTGAGAATACGTAGGGGGGTGATGCCACTACAAGTGGAGATTCTGCCTTACCTCAAAGCTGAGTTCACCTAAGGTTTTGCCGTCATCTAATCGCCTCCCGTTACCATAAGAAAAGGTCTTCCCGACCTGATGGAGCAATAAAATATATCACAATCCAAACTATCTCATAGGAACAATTTATGCATCAACTACAGAATACATGCATTAATATACACCATATTTCTTAAATACATCTCATCACAAAGTTTACTAGATATTGCACATAATTCATCACTCATGCATTATCAATAATGACAAAGTTTGGCCTGACAACATTAAGTAAAGCCAAGGTACAAATTAACCTAAATATGTCATCATAGGAACAAATACACACAACAATCAGGATTTTTTTTTTTTAAACAAAGCAATTAGTTGAATATAACCCAGATCACAAATAAAGGTGCAACAGCTTTAAGTTACAAGGATATGGAAGGATGGAAGGAAGCAGAGCTGTGAAGAAAGAAATAAGCCTAACCTCTCTCACCACAAAACGTCCATTCTTGTCAGGATATACAAATGCAAAAGACAGTCTTGCATCTCTTCTCCTTGCTGCTGGAGCTACCTCCTTGACCTGTACATGAAGTAAAATCAACAGAGTCTAAAGACTGTGGAAGAAAGAAGAGAATGTCGCAGAGAAAACTACCAATAAAGTTGATAACAAGAAAGACAATTCAACAAACTACTTCAACATACCAGATCAGTTAACTCACGAAGTGTAGCATCCTTCCATGTATAAATCTGAACCTCATCCTTGGGCTCCTTCCCTCTCACTGCAAAATCTTCTTTAGAATGATGACCCCCGATCTGCAGATTTTCAAAATTGAGTCATAAACTCGAAGAACTTTCTATGTATAACAAGCAAATATGGCTTCAGGACAAAATTTATATTCTACAACTAAAACGAGTTATTATGGCCTTTCCTTGAAAGTATACCTAGAATAAGCAGAAGGAAAACATGTTTTACAGTCAACTGCGCATAGCAGATGCTAATAGTTGGAAACTGTACAACCTTTCGCTATGTGATGTATGCATGTGACAATGAGGTTTGTATAGGCATGAGTACAAGAAACTAGTTTTGATGTTATAAACTAGTAACAGAACTATGTAAAGAGAGTATGCACAATAAATCAACTTTACTCCATGGCTCATATGTTTTACTCACAGGGACTTGGCCATCTTCCCAGAAAGACATAAGTACACTAATGTACGAATGAACCTAGCAAATCATTTTGCATTTAGAAAATATAAAGGGAAATACCATTTGAAGAGGCAACTCCATTTTATTACATGCCTAAATCTCTTGCCTACTACAAGTCTCACATGAGCATCTTCTCAAGGGAAGACACTGATTTACCCTGTCATTGCGATGTTATAGGAAAATATTTAGATACTCTACATAAACCATAGACCTTCACCAACAATGTAGGTTCCAAAGGCTCAAGGCAGAGTTAAGTGAAGGGGAAAATTCAAAATAACCATCTAGAGCTCACAGCCAAGATAGAGTTGATATGCAGGTAACGCTCAAAATAGAAAAGATAATGGGAAATCGACACTAAATGGCTCATATGCATCCCAACAAGACAGCAGCTTAAACAAGCATCATTATATTAAGCGGGAAAAATGAAGTCAAAGCTCTGGGTTATGAACATACCTTAGTGAAAACTCGAAGCAATAAAGGACATGTCTGCATTAAAAAATATAAGGGAAAATAATTAAAAGATCATAAACCAAAGGATGAGCTTAATAATTAAAATAATTATATCCAGAAATGATAGAAGCAGTCACGCAGAAAAATCATAGCATCAAAAGAGATCTAAGTTCTGAAACCCTACGCAATAAGCATAGATTTGCAATTTCAAATTTCAAACTGTGAAAATTTTCAACAAATGCATAGATTTATATGCTTTGAAACCCTAGAATTCCAAATGTTTAGCGATACAGAGACAGAAAGCGAAAGGGAAGGGTACCTTTTCGCGATCAACAGGCTCAAAGCGAGGGCGAGGGGGAGGAGGAGGACCTCTCGCCGGAGGTGGTAGTGGTCTCCCGCTCTGTCGTTTTTGTGCCTCTGCCGCTCCCGCCATCTTTCTTTTGATCCAGAAGTTTCTATTCGCAGTTTGCGCTTCCTTTAGTTCCGGCTCCGATTATAGAAGACTACCGCCGCGGTCCATCTCTGCTATCTTCAGCTGATATACTATCCGAATCTGCGAGGTTTGTTGGATTGGGCCCATCTGAGAGAAGTTTTTAGGCCGTAACCCCTGCGAATTGGGTCCACTGTGGTCCAACCCTGCTTTGCCTTCCTAGCCCATTCCCTCTTGCCAAATGTTTCAACCCTTCTTGTCATGTTATATACATTTCACAAATCATTTAGCAAGCTTAATTTGAAATTTCATGAAAAGTCAGACTTTATTCTTAATGCTTTCAATCTCCGTCACATAACCGATAATTCACTAAAAATAAATATAATTCATATTCATATTATGATTCATATTATTTATAAATAATCAAATAATCAAAAATAGAATAAAATAACATCCTCATTTCACTTACATGTTAAAGTATTTGATTCATTAATGGATGCATAATTTTTTTTTAAAAAAAATAAAATTTAAATCTCCCTTCTTCCAATATATAAAAAAAAAATAACATCACTTAATTTTACACCCGTAAGGAAAGACAGAACAGAGATTGAGAGTCAACCGATAGCTCTAGCTAGGCTAAGGATAGGGACATGCAGTTTGTGTGACCTTTTTTGTTTTACCACCCATCTGTTTTGAATTCATGGTTCGATCAAATAGTTTGGATGTGGACTGGGGGCAGTCAGTCGAGAAACTCCAGATGCTTGAACCTGCTTACATACGTACCCCACCCCACATGAGTTGCAGGCTTGCAGCTCCCCTGAAAGCAGGTGGACCCCCTGATCCACTCCACTCCACAGTTTATTTGTAGTTTATAGCTCAACCTATCAGGCTGGCAAAGATGGATGCCATATTCCATTCCCTACAACTACATATATTATGAGGGGGCTATTACTCAAACCCCATGCTTTTGTTTTAGCATTTGACCCAAACGTGTCAATGGTTTCGTCTAGTTGCTGAGAGACTTAATCAGTCTCATTTGAGTTGATGTGACCAAATCATTGTTGCTTTATTATGTTCTAGTTTGTCACAATCTATAATTGATAGCTAGATACCATGGAGTGTACTTATTTAAGTGAGAATAAGGGGGGATTTCAAAGGTAATTACAGGAAAAGTTTTGGAAAAGAGACAGACGATAATTCCAAGATAGTCCCTATTCGACTATGTACTGGTTGTTCCCTCTTCACCGCAAAAGGATGAGACACAAGCATGCTTAGTGCTAAGAGCCTGAAAGCTCATCTGATGGTGAAGGCCAAGGCAAGAAATGGAAATGTGAAGCAAAGAAGCTAGCCCAACCATCGAAGCTTTCCAGAAACAGTAAGCTCTAACCACCACCATCACCGTCTTATTCTTTGCGTCACAGCCCAAGGATGTGGTTGGGTTTGTCACTGTCTAGGGGTGGTTGGACCCACTAAAGGAAATTATACACCCTCCACATTGGTACGTACTGTTCATTTTCCCTTTTACCCTTTTTCTTTTTCAACTCTTTTCCTATTCGCTCCTCATTGTGGTAAGATTGTTGGTGATGGGAGGTGTTTCTTTATTAGGGTTTCATACGGCGGAAAAGGCTAATGTACATAGCCATGCCATTTCTGTTAAAATTTAGCCAGTTTGGTCCAACCCTGTGACGACACCACATGAAGGAAGAAATTTCATAAAAGGAAGGCTAGCCAGGATGCTAATTCGGATTTTGAACTGAAAGTTTTGGACTACATTACCAAGACTCTTTGCCTTTTAAGCCTTTGGTTTGGGTTGAAACACGTATTCTGTTAATTGGCTTCAACCTAAACTTGGCCAAACAATCCTTAGTTTAGCCAAACAGAATAACAAATGAATTGATAAAATTAATAATCTCCCGAATTAAAGATTTTAACATTGTTTTGTTACAATTTTTTCTTTCGTTTATCTATCATGTTAAATACGTTTAATTTTCTTGTAATCATATAAATAATTAAAATCTTTCTTGAACTTCCTTTTGTTGGGAACCATATGCTAGTAGGGGTGTGGTTGTAAATGGAGAATAGAATTTGTTGTAGAAATAGAGAGTAGCGGCAGGGCTCGGAACAAAATTGAACCCACAGAAAAAGCATAATGGGCATTGAATCGACCAAAATTAAAGAAGGGGTGGGCGGGGCCAACTAGGTACGTTTTCTTGTGATGCATAATGGATAAGAGTAGTACCAACACTCCCCCATCCAGCTCACCTGATCCGCAGATTCACATCAAAGTTTTCAAAGGTGTGATGGGTCATACTCATAAGGCGTTCCATTGTTATAAAGTGTCATTTTCTCCGTTAAGGCCAACTTGTACATCAGGCAGAAAATATTGCACATGGAGTAAATCAAATTAAAACTAATTAAGTGCCTTAAAATTTTAATATTAAAGGCCAGAACAATGATTGTATTTATAATCAAAACATAATATTTAAAGAAATTCTTAAATTAGTTTTTGATATTCTCATTTTGAGTCAAATAAATTTTTATCATTAATAGTTAAATCAAACAAAATATTATTTATCAATTTATGCCATATGATGTTAACATGTTATAACGAAAGATGTGACATGATAATATAGGTATGTGATATTTATATCCTTTACATCAACATCACATCAACACTATGTGAGTATTTTAATTAATTTATTTATTCAATCATTAATTATAAAATATTATTTAAATCAAAACAAAAATATAAAAATTTAATTGAACACAATAAAACAATAATGACTTATATAAATTTTTTTTAAATAAATCAGAAACTTGTTAAAATATTATGAGTATAATTAATCATCCATTTTGGTTTCTTACACGCTTTGCCTAAATGTTCTTCTCAATATACATATCAATTAACTTTTTGTTAGTTTTTTTGCTTATCATGAACTGCTTTCCATTTGTGCCTCACATGTTTTACCTAATTGCAGTTTCTTCAGCCACATAATCATGATTTTGTGCCAACTTGCAGTGAGCTAATTTAATTTAATTTGATTTTGCCAAATTATTGTTCCAACAATTTGTTGCAAATCCAATCAGTCAAAACTGATTGGCCCCCCGACAAGCATCTCGACATGCAACACAACAATTATTTATGATTTTGCTAACTTTACGGCCACTAGGAGCCAATTATATGATCAATCTCCAAGGATCCAGAGACAGTGATGCTGACATTTCAACCTTAGGAAATGGGTACCAAATTTTTTTGTTCCTGTTGAGTTGACCATAGTTAGGACCTTGGGGGAGAATATTTCATGAATAGAAGGATTCCCATGACCCACATTATTTTAAATTAAATTGTATATGTTAGATTTAAAAAAAAAATCAAAGTGCGAATTTTTATTATTTATATTTTTATCAAAATTAATTAAAATAATTTAATCTTAATAATGAGATAATATTATAGTTCATAATATAATCTAATAAACTAGATTAGACTCCAATTAAAAGCAAGTGTGATTAATGATTCACTTTGTAACGATAAGGCTGTGTCTCTATCCTGTTTATTTACGACAACATTAAAATTTCCCCAATTAGAGAGTTGTATAAAAAAGTAAGAAGATCTTAATGTACTAAATTTTAATAGTAATTTAATTAGTATTATTTTAGTTATCAAATCATGTATGTGTTTTTATTCTAAATTCTTGCTATATAGTACCAATAATTGCAAACCAAAACTGTGATTAGACAAGAATATATTAAATATAAATCTTTATATTAATTTGTATTTTGTTTCATATTTGAGTATTTGACTTATGTATATATAATAATAGGGTTTCCAATTTTTATTTCCTTTATTTGATGACATATATGTTAACTTGCAAAAAAGAAGAAAAATTAATGGTAGTAAAATCTGAAACGTTTGAAATTTACGAATTGTTGAGAACATAAGTGTATAAGTAAGACTTGACTTTGCGATTGAGGTTCCCATGAGAACATTAATCAGACGCAATCGCGCTGATTCTTTGACATTTGACAAATAGAAGCATCCCAATTTGCGACACGTGTCTTCACACTTAACTCCACCCACCAACAGCCCTCCGACTCCGGGTAGGCTTCCTCTCTAACTTCACCATCCTGTCCGTATCATACCCACTATTGTCACTCACTAGTTTTTGCTTTTTACATTTCCTTTGTTTCACTTTTTTTTTAAATGGAAAAATTTTCGCGCAGTCCAACTACTTTATTATAGTTTTATTAATAGAATTAAATAAAAGGTACAAGTCAAAAGGGGCATAAAACTGTACTTTCAAATTTCCATGAGTTAAAGGAAAAATTATAACCTAATAAATGTATTACTTTACGCTCTATATTTTTAAATGCAACAGTAAAATAATAGCCTTATAATACATATAATTAAGAGCATGAAAAATAAATTAAAAGTATAACATTTTACATTTATTTATTTCTTTTGTTTTGATTAGTTAATATATTTTGATTGAAAACTATAATATTATTTTGTCCTAGAAATCGAATTTGATCTCAATCACATCAATATTTAAAAGAAATGTAAAAATTTATGTATATGGATTAGTTATTGTATTTTAAATGAAAATTATAATATTATTTTGTCTTGACTTACTCTGAGTACTTGTAAATAATATATGTATAATAAATAATAATTTATAAATATTTATTTTGCATGAATAATTGAAGAATCGAACTCTCCAACATTTTAATATTTTTTCTTAGAATTTAAATACATAAACGTGAGAGAAACCTTATACCAGTTTTCACCCACAAAATTTATTATGTGTACTAATATTGCATAGGAAACATTGTGATTTCATGGTTGGACATTGTGGCAGCCTTTTAGGAAGAAAGTTTGAAAACATGAAAGCCTCACCTAACCCTAGTACTTGAGAATCCATATAGTGGGAGAAGGAATCCAAATCTTTGCATATAAGTATACATGCAATCTCATCAAATTTCGAAAAAAGATGAAGAACCAAAGCTAGCCTCAAAGTTTTTCTTATTATTCATATATTTTAGATCTTAAATTTAAGATCTCAAAATTCTTTTTGAATTATAATCTTAATTATAATATATCCCGTCTCATATTAAATATAAATGTGAATGTTAATTCTTATATAAAGGTCTAAGTCAATCATTATTAATAATTTAAACTTAAACTTTTGAGATTCTTATAATTAAAATTCAAGAAAATTGAAGAACTAATACTACTTGGACTCGGATCTTTACATTAAACAATGATCATCAACAATTTAATCTAGCTCCAAGAAAAAAAGAAAGAGAGAGAGAAAGAGAGAGAACAAAGGAGCTTAATGTATATGCCAGAGAAACCTTTGGTAAGAAGCTTAAGGCATGTTCAAATGATGATATTTTTGTTAGAATTTGCAGATTTTGAATGAAGATGCAAAAGAATAAAAAGGTTAATTATGTAAGTCAAATTATTAGGAAAGGGTTTTTTTCCTTGTTTACAGCAGACAAATTTCCTAGTATTTCTGGTTGAAAATGAAAATAAGGGCAAAGAAAGATGATAAATGAATAGAGATTGTATCTCTATTATTGGACCCAACAACTCCTCCAAATACCTGTTGTAGGCTTTGTGTAAAAAGGATGTTATTTTGAACCCTGTTTTAACCGCTATAACTTGGAATTCATAAATTGTCTTATTTATAAGGGTGGAAAATATAGGTGTGGATTGTTAAGGCAAAAAAAAAAAAAAAAAAGAAGTGAAATGATGGAAGAAAGAACCAAAGTTGGACCACAAATTTGTACTGCTGCTGCTGCTGCTACTACCCCTGAGAAATAATCTCAAATAGCAGGCTAACTTTATGAATGGCAAATTGCTAGGGTAGGAATAGAATTTAACAGCTACAGTACAACACAAAAGGAATCTGGGTTCTCTCAGTCTGTCATTTTCTCCACTTCCTAAAATATCTACTTCCATTTTGAAACTCACTCAGAGGGTGCAACAGCAAACTGGAGGGGGAGAAGCAAAAAAAGGAAGGATGACAGGGGGGAACTATAGCATTGGTAAAGTAGTAAACATGCCAATTGAATATTTTTAAACCACTTGGCTAATTCCCCATTAAAGGAAAAAGGTTTAGGGATTTTACCATATTATAGGAACTGCTCATCTGATTTATATGAGATCATGGAGGAACTTGTATTGGTTGATGACAATGTACAATCTCTGTTTTGCAGATCAATTTTGATCCCTTTTTAGAGTATTGAGTGTTAATTCATCCAAAACCTTTTTAAATGGTATTTGCATTTTTCCTACAAGGAAAGTGTTGCACTCCTTAAGTTTTGTCCCTTAATTAGCTAGCTGACTTCCCAACTTTCATCAATCACAAAAAATAAAAATAAAAAAATAATGGGTTTATTACTTAAATTAGGGAGCAAAAAAATTGGAAAGCTTTTCTTTTTCTTTTCCCCCATCAAGGCTAATTTATATAACTAACCCAACATACATTCCAAGAATTTTTAGGACATTATATATATATAAGACTTATGAGACTTACCTATTTCGACCATGTTCCTTGGTTCTTTCCAATTTATTCAGCTTTGTTGCTTCTCCATATTTTCTTTCTTCTTCTTTTTTTTTATAGCATGTCATTAATTAATTAATGGAACGTGGGGCTTATCTTCTCTAATTTTGGTTTATCCTACGTATGCATTCAGGGACAATAATTATGAGAAACAAAAAAACACTATCAAGCAATAATTCGTAAAGGCGCAATCCCGCTTCTTCTTTTTTGCTTTGATGTTCTGATGGGTCTCTTTTTGATGCCTTCATGGTGTTATTGGAAGATATGCTGGTTTTTGTTTAAGGGCATATCATCGTTTTTCAGCCTTTTGGACGTTGCTTTTGTTCTCGCTTGGGGAACCCTTTAATTCCTCATTGATTTATGGAAGCAATCTTGATTTTCAAAAAAAGAAAAAAAATTCGTTTGCTTAGATATTTTCAGCAATATGGTGTAATGATTGAGGAGTGCAAAGGAATGGTTTTGAAGCAAGCTCTAATGTGAGAATCATGGCTTGAGGACAGGGAAACTCTAAAGCAAGATGATAAATAATTCCAAAATAGAACCTATGGTTCACTGTCTAACTCGAAATGCTTCCATTTGATTTTCTCAGGTAATTTACCACTGTTGCATATAAAGAATATATATATGTATATGCACCAAAGTTTATGGTTGCTTGCTTAACATTATAAAGTTATCCTGGAAATATAGTTGTCCAATTACTGCAAATGATGAAAATCCAGTAACCTAACTGGGTACAAAAATATATTAATTGCCATCGAAATTAGTTGGAGGTACTTGCAAATCACAAGCTAGAGCAAATCCCACTGACATGACCTTTACGGAAAATTATCATTGCTATAGTACAATTCCCCTAGTTCCATACTACCATATTTTAATTATTTTTTAATATGAAAAAAAAATAAATTCATAATATAAAAAATTTTGACAAATTTTACAGTACAAAAAAAAAAAAATCAGAGTAGCGAGTAAAAATTGAAGTAGAAATTTTAAATTTGAGTTTTTATGTTTTTACATTTTGCAACCCAAGAAAAAAAAATTGAAATTGAATGTAGCACTGATCTGTTATGTTTGTATAAATAGTTCAACGTGCCCATGTCTAACCTGAAGTAGTGTTGTCATTTAAATGGTGAATGTTTGAGGGAATTGCAATTGGGGGAACCAAATTTTCCAGGCATTGGCGGTGAACGAAACATTGTACCCTTTGTTTCTTAAGATAGAGGAGTGGCCGATGGTCAAAAAGAAGTCCCAAATTCACCCAAATCATGTGCCCATTTGCTTCCCTACGATTCCATTTCCAGCAAAAAAACTGTTCATTGCTGCTGCAAAAATCATAGTACTTTGCATTTGCAATTGATTAGAGTCTCCATACTTTTTTTTATTCTTTATGTAATACTTATGTTTAGTTTTTTTCGATAAAAGAATTCACATGTTACGATAAATTTGATTCAGAATTATATATTTATAAAATGTGTTATTAAAAATATTTTTAATAATAACTTTGTATATTTGATTGTGTTATATAATTTTTAATAATACTATGAGTAAAGATATAATTATAGAGATTCTATACATTAATGAAAACTGTACTTTAAAAAAATAGATTTTAATTAATCACACATGAGGAAGATCCACATATTTTTTTTAGTAACATCAAAATAAATAAATACATTTTTCTTAACACCATCATAAACAAAGCCTAAAAACATTTTATGATACAAGAGATATTTGAACTTAAGTTTTTCTTTTTAAAAAATCTTAGACTATAGTCATTAATACATCTCAATTCTTTTTTTTAAAATAAGAATAATACAGTTAAAATATTTTATATCTTACCCCTTAATTAATTTAAAAGAAAAAAAATTGGTATCATTTTAATTGATTTATTGTCGAAGAAGTTTTGATAGAATTGATTTTGTCAAAAAAAAATTCAAATATTCATTGAAAATTAATCGATAAGAATATATTATTTTCGACCAAAATGATTATGTGGAAAAAACATTTTTTTTACTTTAAAAGACAAAAAAAAAATTGCACCGATCTCCGTTTAATAAAGAAAATGATATAAAGTTAAGCGTAATAAATTAATAAAATTAATCCTTGAAAGAGCGTGTGTAGCAGCGTTGTTTAAGGCGCGTAGAGACAAAAACTCTCTCAGCCATGGACATAACTGAGGGCAAACTGGGTGTACAAGGAGAGAGAGAGAGCGAAATAAAAGAAGGGAGATAGATAGAGATAGAGATCGCTAAAAATTAAAACTGAAAAGAGAATAAAGAGGAAGGAAGAAATACAATGGGGTTTCCATTTTCTTGCAAAAGAAGATCCAGTGAGCCTTCCTTGCTGTATGTTTCTATTTATATAGCCTTTTAAACCTCCACTTCTCTCAGACAAGCAATTATTCACTACCCATTTATCTTCTTCACCTCCATTTTTGTATAGCACCAGAACCCCACCTCTCCTAGAAACTCAGACTACTGATAATACCATTTATTATCAATATCCACAGCTCATTGTTCCAAAAAAGAAGATAGTTGAAAAAGAAGAGAGATATGGGGAGAGGAAGAGTGGAGCTGAAGAGGATAGAAAACAAGATCAACAGACAGGTGACCTTCTCTAAGAGAAGAAATGGTTTGCTCAAGAAAGCTTATGAACTTTCTGTGCTTTGTGATGCTGAGGTCGCCCTTATCATCTTCTCTAGTCGTGGCAAGCTCTACGAGTTTGGCAGTGCTGGGTATACACATATATTACCATATATTCAAATACAATATGCTTCTTTGTGTGTATATAGTTGTTTCTTTTTTTTCTTTCCATGTGGATTTCTGTGTTTTGGTTAACTAAATTTCTCTTCTTTCTCTCTTCTTTAGCTTTATGTATTGGCCATGTTATACATGTTGCTTTTCTTTTCTTCCTTTTTTCAAGTTTTCTGCATCACTTACAACAACTTTGGTTATTGATTATTCATACCTTTCTTGTCATCCTGGTGTATGTTTTTTACTTCTGTGATGCAACTCCATCAAAGTCTGTCTTTTGTTCTTTCTCTCTCTAGTTTTAACTCTAACGTGCCTGCAAAGAGTGCTCTCTTTCACAAACTTCTGACATACGTCTCTCTCTCTCTCTCTCTCTCAAATCACTATTTTTTTCTTATGGTTCTCTGGGGGGCTTGTCATGATTTTCCTTAGCTTTTCGATTCATGTTTAGGGAACTCTGATTTCACCAGCTTCTTTTCCAATGTCAGATCGACACGTTACATACCGTTCCTTCTCTCTCTTTACTGGGTCTTGGGCTTGTTATAGTTTTCACTGATCAGTGTTGGAATGCTAGTACAGAAGGTGACTTTTTCTTTTACCTGAAAGCTGAAACAAAAACCCCATGAATTGTGATTGACTTTGCTCTTAATCCAATCAAAAGACTAGGTGTTTGCCTTATGACCTCTGTGCAAGATTTAGGGTTTTCCTTTCCTTTCCCCTTCTTTTTTCTGTTCTTCTCCAGAGAAAAGCATGAAGTAATAACTAGTGAGTGAGAATCAGACTAATTCTTTGTCTGCATGTCTTTTAATCCTTTGATCTTCTGGTTTTATGAATGTTTCTTCTATTCCCGTCTTTTCCCATCAGCAATGATATTAGTGCTGTGGGGTTGTAGGGACTGCCAAAATCAATCGCACCCATGTCCATAAACGTTCATTTTTGCTTGATTCTTGGGGCTATCTTGGATTGCTTTGCCTTTTCTCTTCTCTTTTCTAGAGGCTTCCACGTTTATCTGGGTGGGTGCAAAGCTTTTCTTTTTCTTTTCTTCCTTCCTTTTGGCTGTCTGTGCCTCAATCTAATGCCTATGTGTACGAACTCTTGTTTTGTTATATATGATCCTCTTAGAATGCTTGCTTTCATCTCTCTCTCTCTCTCTCTCTCCTTAGATACATTTTGGGATGCGTTTCCTGAATTTGTGTTTAAACTACCACAGTTCTTCTATCCGGCTTTTATAAACTAACATTAATGAAATACAATCGGTACTTAACTTTAGGCCACGCTGCTTCTTCTTGTAGATGGTAGAAGATGAAAATAGTACTCCTTAAAAAAGCATGGCTAAGGGAGAAATGGTGACAAAAGAGACGAATTGTTTTTCCTTTGAGGCCTTTTACAAGGTGTAATGTAAAATTTGCATCTTGAATCTAGGTTTCACTTAAGGTTTTACTCCGTTTACTTACTTGTGACGATTTTCCATGTAAACCAATCTATCATGACTTCTCCCCATATTTCTTTTAAGATTTTGGTGAAGAGTTTTGATCAAAATAAGACCAAGTGCATGAGTGAAACAGTGTTTATGGAACTGTTACAAGCAACATGTTGAACTGAAGTTAATATATTATCTACATATTTGCCCTAAACTTTGCAATAGCCCTCTCCTATATATGCTGTTTGCAGTAACGCTTGCTTAATTTCTAGTTCTGACAAAGTAGAAAAACTGCTTCCTCGTAGAGGAAATCGAATAAAATATGATAGCAAGAAAGGCTACAAAGGGTGCACTTGGTAAAAGTTAAGAATCTGATCAGTTGGAGATTTTGTTTCTATGAGGCATTTTTATGCAAGGATAAGACCATGAAAAGGAAGAAAGGTGGGAGGGTTTTCAAGTGATTCAAGCTACTTGGGATTAATGGGTTTTCTTAAAAGGGGGAAATTAGTATTTTTCATTTTTGGTGTTGGAAATATCTTTGATTGGCTTTTTCTAACAAAATAAAAATAATTATTATCCCAATCTTATTAGGTAGGATGCAAGTTTCTGGAAAAGTAGAGGAAGCATCTTATAAAATATTATGAAGAAGTTGTTCCAGTGATTCTTGTCTTGAGTGGTTTAATTAATTGTTAATTCACATTCTAGAGTTTTTGCAAATCATGGTAACCAATATTTGAGCTTGAGTTTCAGTTTTCAAATAAAATAAAATAAAAATTCAACTAGAATTACATGATTTTGTAGACTTTCAAAAAAAAAAATTACATGATTTTGTAAATAATCAAATTTTATATTGACAAACATAATTACATGATTTTGTAAATAATTGAATTTTATATTACAATATTCTGAACTCATATTTGTTTTATGCAGTGTAATTGTCTTATTTTTTGTGTTTCTCGCATTTAATATAATGAAATGATTTTTTTAAGAAAAGATAGAAAAATTGAGTCACGGTTAACTAAAGAGATTAAGGCTGATTAGAGTCATTATATATTCAAGATATAGATATAAGTTTCATAAAAAGAAAAGGAATGATATAATTCTAAATTGAAAGATCAAAGTTTCCTGTTCTGTAAGTGGATTTCCATGACTATTTTCTATATTAAGCTCTTCTTTGGTCATTTCTTGAACCCTTCATGTAAGTTCAACACGGATTATGCTCAGAAATGCAAGCTCATTGACCTCAGAGTAGTTGCTTTCACCAATTATTGTCTGTAATATATTGGTACTCACTTGTTTTTTCTTTTTGCAGTATGACCAAGACCCTTGAGCGATACCAACGTTGCTGCTTTACTCCTCAAGACAACAGCCTTGAACGTGAAACGCAGGTTTTTGGTCCCCAAAATTCCTTTTACATGTTGGATAAACATAGTCGTCTTGATTATTAGCCTTTTATGAACCCACACAAGGAAATTTAGTCTGTATTTCTATCTTTACTTCACTCCTTGTAAACAGTGATATTGAGCCGCTTATCCTAAAAGGTGTGGGTAACTATGCATTTTTTGTTAGTTTAGGTTCAATCAGTAGTAATCTTGGCATGTCAAATTGTTCACCCATCTAATTTCTGTATTAACATCTACCCCATGCATCCCACATATTCCCAAGTGCTTCATGTTGAAAACTATGCTATGATAGCTTTGCTGTTGAATCTTAATTTCCCATGGTACTCTGGGATTGCCAATTTATATCTTGTAGTGATTCCAATATATGTAATTATCTGGTTATATATTTTCTGGACAATTGCTATCAAATTTTCAAGTTCTTTGTCTTCGGTTATCTATGCAGAATTGGTACCAAGAGGTGACCAAGTTAAAGGCAAAATATGAATCACTGCAACGCACTCAAAGGTTATGGTCATTTTCGAGTTCGAAACATTATATTAGCAAAACCATAATTGTCAATTAGTCGCATTCTAGGTGGTTTTAATGTGTTTTATGGCACAGTTGGAATGTATTTACCGTCATACTTACAGTCATTCATATATAATTTCATTAAGGCATTTGCTTGGAGAAGATCTTGGACCATTGAATGTGAAAGAGCTGCAAAACCTTGAGAAGCAGCTTGAAGGAGCTCTTGCACTGGCTAGACAAAGAAAGGTACCTGCAAATTGAAGCCCTACTATGTTTTATCTGTTGTTTCAAACTAATAAGAAGTTTCAGTTTTGCAGTAAAATTTTGAATGAGTGATTCTTAAAGAAAGAAGCCCTACTATGTTTTATCTGTTGTTTCACAGGGGTAGTTAAACTTAAAATGAAGCTAGTCCTATTGATCACTTCATGTGAATTTTCTGGCAGTCTATCACACTTACTGAAATGTGCACGAACTTCTTGTTTGTCTTCAATGAAAAATTGCTCTAACAATTCTATCTCTCTTTCTTTATTTTAAGTCTAGCCTCCCAATAAGGAACCTATAAATGATACAGTTTACCATTTCACCGTTATAAAAGATAATGGAAAAATAAAGAGTCTGAAGATGCTTGCCTTTTACAGCTAATTTCTTAACTTTGGATTCCATAACAATGAAGTGAAGACCTTATATAGTCTCCTCTCTAATGGATTTGACTCTATGTTTGGAAAAAAACCCTCGTTTCCTATCTTCTATATTTACCTCTTCTAAGAAATAGAAAACAAATGTATTGTATTTTTTTAACCTTTTAAAGGGTATAGATGCATGATGCATACTGCTTCTATTTATTCTTAACTGCAGACACAGATTATGATAGAGCAAATGGAAGACCTCCGCAAAAAGGTACTTATGCCAGTAATATATATATATATATATATATTTTAATCCAACATTACTAGAGTAGAAGATCTAATTTTCATGTTGTTGGCAATGTTCTTTGGATTATGGTGAAGTTTCTAAGAATTATTTAACCAACCAGGTATCATTAATTTTACCAAGATATATGAATGTAGATGATCTTTCATCTTACTTATCCCTTTCCTTACAAACCTGGATCATGCTTAAATTCTTTAGCTCATCTGTAAAATTACTGTTCTTTCTTGATAACTAAGGTATCCTCACCTGTTCTTTTGGTTATTGCACAATTCTGGGTTTACAACCTCAAATATTTCATCTTCCTTGATGCTAGTTGTACAAAGCCTAACAGCTGTTTTTCATCTTCTGGCAGGAGCGTCAGCTTGGAGACCTTAACAAACAGCTGAAACTAAAGGTTAACCTTGATCAGCACACTTCTGTTTTTTGCACTTGATCTTTCATCTATACTCCATGAGAATATTATTCCTACTGTTCCATCAGTCATGTAACCTAATATTTTCTCTGTATTTTGCGTTTCAGCTTGAGGCAGAAGGACAAAGCCTCAAAACAATCCAAGGCTTATGGAGTTCCGGTGCAGCAGCAGAGAATAGCAACTTTCCTCTGCATCCTTCTCACGCCAACCCTATGGAGTGTGATCCTGAACCAGTTTTACAAATAGGGTACCATTAATATACATAGATTTCTTTCACTTTTTTTTTTTTTGGTATGGTACCATAAGTGCGCATTGCTAGTCTTCCTCTGGAACAATCTCAACTAAGATATACAACCTATTTGGTAAAGTTCAAGATAACTTCACCCAAATTTCAAAGAAAATCGAGGTGGCATCCCCTCTTCAATTGATTAAACTTGTGTTGCTACCAACACTAATGCTTTTTCATGTTATTCTTTGTTTTATACAGTTGGTTATAATTACTGAAAAACCTGGAACCAGAAAAGCTTCTGACTGAGTTATTCTGTCGTATCAGGTACCATCACTTTGTTCAGGCTGAAGGATCTTCAGTCCCCAAAAGCATGGCTGGTGAGACCAACTTCATCCATGGATGGGTCCTTTGAGCTAGCCCTCTCTAAATCAAAGACATAACTATATAAATATATATATATATATATTATATGATTTTGTTTCTTGGTTTTTGTATTGGGATTTGTAATGTTGCCAACATATATATATAGATGCCTGCTCAAGTGTACAACATAAAAATGCTTGGATTTTAAGGGAGCATTCCTCCTCTACCTGGATACTGTTCACTATTTATAAATACCTTGTTACTATTGTATTTCAGGCACAAGACCCGTTAGAGCTGTCAAAATTATATATGTAGCACCTGTATGTTTGATATTTAATTCAATTACAGTGCAATAATTCTAAACATATACTATATGATTTTGTGGTCTTGTAAATCTCTGTGAATTTCGTATGATTATATATAACTTTTATAGTTCCTTCCTTAAAATCCTTTTTGGTTTCCCTATCAAATCTTGATTTCTCTATGATTTTTTTTAGGTATTAAAATATACTTGTCTTCATGTTTTCTTGTATATACCTCCTATTAATAATGTTAATTTGAAAAAACAAAAGTGTTGATGATCCTAGTGTCTAATCAAGGTGAGCTAAGTCGATACAGTGCAAGATTTGAACCTTGTTCGATTAAAAAACTCAAACCTCAAATTCCGTTGAATTTTAAATTTTTGTAAATGAGTTTGGCTTGAAAACAATTAAACTACTTGAATTCGACTTAATTAAGATTGATTATTATTAATTTATATAAAAAACTCAAAACTCGATCTCAAGTTAGAGTTTAATATAAAAATTCAAATTTTAAAATATTTACATAAATATTATAGCACATATATATATATATATGTATACAATAAGTGGGCTGAACCTGGGCTAGCCCAATATTAATTTGTGGATTGAGGACATGGACGTTAAGTCATTGTAGCCCCGACAGAGTGGAGCTGAAAAATTTTGAAGATAAACCCTCGTGGGCCGAGGCACGTGCCGACGGTGGCAAGAGCTTGCCCTTGCAGCATATCAGGACCGCCGGCCCGTCCCTCCGCTCCCACAAGCTCTCTTTTGCCCTTCAAAAGCAGAAGAAGTTGGTCTCATCACTCATCAAACTATTGCAGTTTTTGCATACTGGGACTCGGAAAAGAAAAAAAAAAAAAACAGAAAAATGAAACTCCCTCATCGCATGACAGTGAAGCTCAATCTTCCATTTTTTTTTCTTTTTCTGCTTTTTACTCCACTTTTCATTTCTAGCTTCCACAGTTTACCTGTCTCTATCTCTCAAGTTTTTAGAGGTCCTTAGATCTGTCCATTTGTGTATTTACTTTCTTTTAGAGCCACCTCGCTTTTCTCCCAAGCTTCAATCATCACCTAAGTATCAAATGTGAACAGCTTGAAATAGATGTGTCTGGAGGAATCACCAAGTGATCTAGGTGAAAAGCTCGAGAGCCTTAAAAACTCGATTTTATTGCTACCTGTACAAAAGTTTTAGTTGAATACGGCAACTTAAAGAGTCAATAATTTCCAGGGAAACTTGGTCAGGAGAGTGTTGGCTCAGTTAATGGGCATTAATCTTGGACCTGGTAATTGAATGTTGGGTTCCAAATCCGAGGTCTATGGTAAGTTGCACAGATAGTCCTTTACTCCATGCTCTGAAAACATAAAGGATAATCCCGTGGCTGTTCGTTATCTCGGTGTCTTCCCCTTTCCTCTTCTTTTCTTTTGCTTTCCAGGTTTAATTATAATACGTTTTTTTTCTTTTTTCTATATATAAGCTAGAATAAAGGAGTCATGGCATTAGCATTTGCTCACCATTAAGTTTCATTGTTCAGGAATCAGGGCCGCTGGCCTTCCTTTGTACCAGAAAATAAAAAGATGGCAGTCTTTAATCTTTATATATGTTCACAATAAATGGCGTTTGATGATGCTTTTGTGGGTAGTTCGTGGTCGTTGGGTTGGTTTCTTTGTAACGCGGACGCCATCTCAAATATTTATTTGTTATTGTCAACTGCAATCAGATTTTCCATGACAAGATGTAAAAGACTCTGAGGTGGAAGTTCTTTCATTTGGCATTGCCATTAACGGTTACAGGGCAGCGCACTTGACGTCTAGCAAATAATTTCTTAGAGCAAGTCGAGTCTAAAGCCAAGACAAAAGCTCAAAAATTATAAATGAGTATATTCATAATTTTATTTTTTTTTTATTTAGTTAGAGTCTTATATAAGATTTATTTTATTTTATTTTACTTAGATGACAAGTAAATATAGGTTTAGAAATTTATTTTTTTTGTACTCCAAGAAAATCTAAATAGAATACTTTTTTATTTTAATCTACTTTACTTGCACTTCAAGTTTAAATTAAGTAGGATTAGACTATTATAAATAACATTCTTAGGCTTAGTTTTTTAGACAACTTAAACTTATCTTTTATGAATTATTGAATAATATTATATTTTCTCTCAAATTTTGAGTGTAAGTTTCTATGTTAGAAACTTATTTATCAATCTTAAAAGCTCTGTCGAGTGCAAGCCTTTGTTTCGTGCTAACTAGCTGCATCAGTTGGTATCAAAGTGGACCTAATGGCAAGTGACCTAATTATGATAGGCAGTGGTTCTCATCATGGCAAAGATCATGGGACTAAGACCTCGCGATCTGCAGTGCAAGATCAAGGGGTGGCGTTAAGAGCTTTGGAGCAACGAATGAATCTCAGACTCTAGCGTTTGGAACGACGCTTTGAAGAAATTGCAGATCGATTTGATGTTTTAGGCGTAGATGCAAACAGAAATTAGGATAATGAAAGGCCACGTACCAGAGGTGATGTAGCTCACAAACAGCCTATCGGCAAACCTTGTCCTGCCAATAGGCGTAGACAATAAGTCTATATGGAAGATTTCGATGAAGAAGATGATTATTTTGCACATCTTGTAAGATACGTTGAATATGAAAAAAATAATTATTATGATCAAAATATCAGAGATTTCAGATTAAATGTGGATATTCCTTACTTTAATGAAAATTTAAATATTGAAGAATTTATGGATTGGATTATCGAAATAGACAAGTTTTTCGAATATATCAAGATTCTAGAAGGAAAAAGGGTGAGACTTGTTGCTTGCAGATTAAAAAGTAGAGCTTCTGCATGGTGGGAAAGGTTAAAATGCAGAAGGAAAGCACCAGTTAAAACTTGGTACAAGATGAAGCAACTGTTACAAAAGGATTTTCTTCTTCCTGATTATAAGCAAATTTTGTTTCAGAAATACCAGAGATGCAATCAAGGTCAGAAAATTATACATGAGTACACTGTTGAATTTATGAGGCTAGCCGAAATGAATGACTTGAGAAAGACCGAAAGGCAACAGGTTGCTAGATATCTTGAAGGGTTGAAGCCAGTTATTAGAGAAAAGATAAGGGTACAAGTATTGCAAAATTTATCGAAGGCACGAAATATTGCTTGAAAGATTGAACTGATATTGCAGGAAAAGAACAGATATGATTAGTCTCGCAAAAGTTACAATGGGGGTAATTATAGGGCATCCAATGATAAGAATAAATCAGTTCATAATAGTTTTGCACGCAATGACTAAAACAACGAGAATAAGGCAATTGGAAAGCACAAAGTGATAGATACGAAGGAGGGGCAAAAAACTACATATCCCTATGTCAAACCAACTCCAAGAAAGTGTTTCAAATGCAATCAACTTGGTCAGAGATCCAATGACTGTCTTTTCAGTAAAGCAATTCAAGCGGTGGAACGAAAAGAAGAAGATGATGAGATTTGCTGTGATCTAGATAGGGATGATGATGAGTATGAGGATTATGACGATGGCCAAAACTATGTGGTGAAAAGAATGATGTCTCCAAAATAGAAGAATAACACTCAGCGAAATCAATTATTTCGAACTAGGTGTATTATCACTAATCGCTTATTTGATGTGATTATTGATAGTAGTAATTGTGAGAATATTATTGGTAAAGATGATGTGGAGAGTTTGGGTTTTAAAGTTGAAAAGCACCCAAATCCCTACATTGGTTGGATTAAGAAAGCAAAAAAGATTCAAGTAACAGAACGGTGCAAGATACCTTTTTCCATTGGTAAATACAAGGATGAGGTATATTGTGATAATGTGGATATGGATGCTTGTCATTTGTTATTTGGTAGACCTTTGCAATTTGATGTTGCAACACAGCATGATAAGAAAGAAAACACTTACAAGTTGGAGAAAAATGGCATAAAGTTTACTTTATTGCCAATGAAAGGAAATGCCAAAACCATAGCTTTTAAAGTGGAGGGGTGGATTTTCTTTACCCTTACTCATTTAGGGAATGAGATAGAGGCTGTTTTCAAAGAGTCAATGGAGGTGCATGCTCTAATTGTGAAACAAGTGTTGACAATTGAAGATGATAAGAAAATAGTAGAGTATCCAGAAGCTGTTAAACTGTTACTTGAAGAATTCAGTAAGGTGATGCCAAAAGATTTGCTTGATGGCTTACCATCCATGAGAGATTTTCAGCACCATATTGATTTGATTCCTAGTGTTAGACATAATGACAATACATATGTTGTGAATTTGCCAGATACAATGAGAATTTCCAAAACATTTAATGTGACGGATATTTACTCATTTCATCCATCAGATGAACCTTTGTATCCAGATCTACAAGTTAACTCGAAGTCGAGTTTTTCTCAAGTGGAGGGGAATGACATAGAACATCTAGTAGACAATTTCTTAGAGCAAACTAGGCATCAGAAACCAAGACAAAAGCCCAAAAATCATAAATGGGTATATTCATAATTTTAATGTTCTCTTTGTTTAGTTAAGAGTCTTACATAGGAATTATAGATATAATATCTTTTATTTTATTTAGACGATAAGTAAATATGGGTTTAGAAATTTATTTTTCTTATACTCCAAGGAAATCTAGGGTAGAATAGTTTCTTATTTTAATTTATTTTACTTGCACTCAAAGTTTAAGTTAAATAAGATTAGACTATTATAAATCGCACCCTTAAGCTTAATTTTTTAGACAATTTAAACGTATCTTTTATGAATTATTGAATGATATTATATTTTCTCTTAAATTTTAAGTGTAAGTTTAGGTGTTAGAAACTTGTTCATCAATCTTACAAGCTCTGTCGAGTGCAAGTTTTTATTTTCACGCTAACTCATTGCGTCAGCACTGAATTCTGTCATGAAAAGACGAAAATGTTACTCCCTAATCAATTTTGGACATTTTGCCACATGATTTTTGCCTTGTGGAAGTATTATTCATTTTGATGCACATGAGCCAACAGAGTTCACTGTCTCTCCTAGATATAAATTATAGCAGCAATTTTATTGTAAAAACTGGCATTGATTTAATGGCAGAAGTTTCTTTTCCCTTCAGATATGCTAAATGACAATCAATATATCCTGAAGCAGCAGGATTGATCCTCTAAAAAACAAGTTAATAAAATATTGAAGCATTTCAATGACATGTACCATGCTCCAAGATACTATGTTTTACACAGCGAGCCCTTGGTCATGCTTATGGCAGTTTCTGCAACGAACATTTTTACACTTACCACACCATTGCTGGTATGCATTTTATTCAAAACTAAGAAGCGTAATATGTGAACTTTTGCCTTGTATTCATATGTGCGAGGGATGGGATAAGTTGTCATCAATCAGTTCTATAGCAGGAAGCATTTTGTTCTCCTTTCAGGTGGTCCGATGAACAATTCGGTTTCCACGTCTATGCTTGGACTGCTTTCATCACAGGGAACATTCTCTTTCTGCTCCTTTGATCCTTGCCACGGCTGCATACCACACTGAAAGCAGAAGACAAGCATGAAGCGTTTCTTGTATCAAAGATATTGATGACACAATGTCAAAAAGGGATCCTCGTAAACTATCCCAATTCCTTACCTTCTCACAAAGCCTTGCGTTTTCAGCTGCTAGGACTTTTTCCTGAGTTTTGGTCAAAAAGTAGGACAGTTATCAGCAATCAGTAGTCACTCTTTGAAAGGCAAAGAAGAATCAGTTTCATTAGTTTATTTCTTCCATGGCCCCAATCAAATAAGCTTTTCCTTTTCCGACATTGCAATTCTTTATGTATAGTTTTGACGCTTATCTTTTTGTTAGAAGCTCTTGGAATCAATATAATCAGCATGAAAATCTGTGACTGTTGAGGTCTGAATATATTATTGAAAATGCTCAAGGCTTACCTTTTCTTTTAATTGCTCTATCTGTTCCTTGAAAACTTGTGCCTGAAAAGTAGACAAGGATTAAGCATGTTAGATTTTCATTCTGTAATATGTCGAGAAAACTCATATATAAATTGTTTCCATAGTTAACCTTTCTTGCTCTGATGCTGCTTACGCTCCTTTCCAACTGTTGTTCAATCTGCAGTAATTCTTCTAGCGTGCATGACCCTAAGCCTTCCCCTAGTAGTTTCCTGAGGCATTTGCAGACTCAAATTTCAAAACCCTTCTTTAGGATTTCAATGTATTACTAGGAATGAGTAACCAACGACATTTGGGTGGAAAAAAAGAATCTTGAACTAGGCCTAGTACCGTCTTGAAACTTCAAGAAGCTCAATCTTTTTCACCATGTTTGCTGCTTCAGTCTTCAGAAGCTGCCATTTCAATCAATGTGCATGAGAAAAGCAAGAAACAAACTCTCAATCAATATGATGTTACGCCATCTTATAACCGATAAATACAGCTCATAGCCAATCCGAACCCGAAACTGACATGTGCTATGGCCTATGTTGTTGCAATAAAAAGAAAACAACAATTGGATACTGGCTAATGCACACATACAAAGAGAAAGGATTAACCGAAGCTAGAAAATGCCTTACCTGCATGTTTTGTTCACTTGGCTTGGTTCGAGTATCCTTCGTATGCCTGTTGTAACGTTCTATTGTCTCCTGCATGCTGAAGAATGAAAACCAGTAGCAATACAATCAATGCTTCTCAGCTTTCACAGTAAAAACACTACAACTTTTGAAATCTTAGAAATGAAATCCAGATAGGATCATTCACAAGTTTAGGAAAAGCTAAAAAATTTTTGACCCAAAAATTTTCATATATATATACACACACACACACATATGTATGCAATAAAGACAAAAACAGAGAATATATTACATATCATAAAACGATACGAAAAGTCGATTACAAACTGGTCATACTTAAAAAATAGTTAATATGTACCGTTCCCTTCTCCTGTATTAGTTAAAAGAACCATCATATGTTCAAACTAAAACATGTGTAGACGAGGATAAGAATGATGGCATTATTAAGTGTTCCTGGAATTTATGCCAATAATTGCATATATACCGTGTGTGAAAGAGGACTGGATGTGCCAACTGCGAAGAGATTGATAAGATATTACAATTTGGCCGCCCTATGCACTTTATTGCCAAAAACAAAGAAAGAAAAAGTGACAAAATCTTGAAAGACAAAGTTCATGTAAATGGTATGAATGTCAAACCAACTTGCGCAGTCATTAAAAAGCAAGAAAATCATGCTATGATAAGATGAAATCATGAATGAAGCTTTTTCTTTTTCTTGGGTTCTATTATAGGATACTGTTTGTGCTACTAAAAAGGGAAAAAGAAAAACTAATGTTAAGATATAATAAAAGCAAAATATTGAAGCATTATATTTGAATTGTTTTACCCTTTAACTATATGCTCATTTCCCAGCCAAAATATAGTTTTAATTTTCTACAAAGATCTTTATTCTTTATTTATAAAAAAAAATGAACAAAAAGGTAAACAATATCAGTGGCAACTAAATCAATATTAGTATTATTATACCTTTTAAGATAAAAGTTGGTTGCATTACGTTCATTTCTAGGAGATTTTGTTAGTGGTAGCAATATCAGTCCTCTCTGTTATGATTCAATATAACCAAAAGTATGCAGTCTGTTGAAATCAATTAAAGATGTAGTCTCTATTTGACATCGGGACGTTGTAAAGACACCCGGACGTTGTGAAAGACACTAATTATGGCAAAGTTGAAAATCCTATTAAGGTGAATCATTAATCTTGATAAGGTTGGAAACCCACTAAGGTGAAAATAGCCAAAACTTCACTTTGGTTGGCTAAGTCAAAGATATTAAAACCCAATCTAAATAGAATAAAGAAAATAAATCCTAAATCAACTAAAATTAAAAAAACTAAATAGAATCCTAGATGCTCCTCTGTCACTATTTTTTTTTTCAGTTTTTTTTTTTGGAGATTTTCTTGTTAATTTGCTGACCCAAAACTGCCTACCAAATGAGCAAGCCTTACTGCAATTCAAACATGGATGAGATGCAAAAAAATTTAACAATGTTAACATCACCTAGGAAGATCAAGGAAGACCTGCAAATCTTATTCGGCTAATTTACTTGAAGGTAAGTTCTTAGAACAATCAAATGGCTTCCTGTTACATGATAACAATCTGAATCAACTAAGTGCTACATAGATCAAATTCATCAAGTGAGGTTTTATGCAATTACTTGAAACTGCCTAGAAAGCAATGGCAAGGGGTGCTATTGCTTAAGGAGTAGTGTTAATGCAACAACAGGAGAAATAAGAAAGGTGGTTTTCAAAGCTCAAGTTCATGGTCTCCACCTGATCAGAAAGGGCTATTGATGTTTTAAGTGTTAACCATCAAAGAAAGAAAGCCTTCAATAGAATCAACTATGGTTACCTTAAATTTATTGATAGTGTAAGTTTCCAACTGTAGGAAATGGGGTAACCAATACCCAACATATGTTCTTTTCCACCTCTTTATTTTATAACATTGAACATTTTGATAATAAAAATAAGAGAATTTTAAGGGTTTAAACATGTTTATTATCATTGCAAAGTTACACTAGTGTAAATAGCAAAATCGAAATTTGTTAAATCATGTAAAAAATAAATTCAGTTCTTTCAAAAAAAAAAATAATCCATCATCAGGATTGCTTTCATTTAATTTTTTTGATAAAATGATTGGAACTATTCACTTCACAAATGCTTTTGGATGAGAGGAAATAGAGTTGTTAACACAAACGAATGCTAGTAAATAAATGAAGGATCTTTCATTGTTGGCCAATAACCAGATCAAATGTAGAGATGCAAGTTGAATATAAACCAAATTGACTAAGGATATAACATCCATGTAATCCAGTAGATGCCATAAAGAATCCTTCTTGTGGCTGCAATACTAACACTTTATTAACTATTTGACAACTTTTACAGTCTTTTAAAAGAAAAGAGGAAATGAAATTTTAAAGAGAGAACAGCTTCAAGAGCATATTGGAATGAACACATAAGTAAAACAGGAGAATGTTATATCAAATGTCATAAACAGGAGAAAATGATATCATGGCTTCCAAATTTGAGCATGATCTTAGTTTTCAATTCATAATTTAGTATGGTGAGCAAACTTAAGTAAAAGGGGAGATTTGAATATGTGATTTTGATTTTCCTAGAAAAGGATAATAAAGCCATCAATCAAGACTACATTGTTTCTCCTATAGATTACAGATACCAATTAGAGACATCAGCTATATAGCCTACCTTCCAATTGCTTGAAGAACAAAGAGATGCAACTGAATGCGAGTCAATTAAAATTACAATCATTGCCAACAAACTGATTAGAATAAGAGAAACTATTGGACTTCACAAGCAGCAGCATGGGAATGAAATACTGAAGAATCCACAGAGGTACATATGATTGGGCAAAGAGTACACAAATAAAATCATAGTAGTAATTAAGGCTCAGATGCTTGCTGCCTATAAAAAGTTAGGAACCATCAAAGTTCTGAGCATTAGACTAACACTTAAAACACAAATTTATGTTGTCAGTGTTGCTAGGGATGTGTCATTGTAGGACTTCAGTCCAATCTCTCCTTCTTTGTTTGGGACTCTTTTCTAAACTCTTTCAATAAAAATCTGCTTACAAGTAAAACTGAAAATCCCACGAGCCGCACTGCAGAGTTTTACATTGCTATCATAAAATTTTTACATAGGATGTCAAATTAATTAATGACAATATAACCCCAAATAAAAAAAAAATTGCTAACACTTACAGAAATTTTCCCAATTTAACCAAAAAAAAGATATATAGCATTTTCCCAAGTTTAAGGTTCTGAGTTGGATTTAAGAAAGTTTATTAAACCAAGCAAATAATTAGCTTAATTGTCATATCAACCTCAAATCAGTGAACCGAAAAAAGACGGAAATAATTTTGGTTGAGAGGTCTTATAGGTACACCTGACTTTGCCAAAATTAATGGAACAGCACCTGAGGTTAGTCACCCAAAGAATCTTCCTATCTTTTATTAAACAATAAAAAGGAAAAGAGAAAGAATTTGAAATTATCTGCATGCCATAAACATTTTCAACAACAACCATAGCTGTATAAAATTTATCTGTTGATCTTTAAGAACTCAGGTGCTTGATGGGATATTAGGATTATTTGTTGTGAATCAAGTTTCTCATCCCACATGTATTACATGAAGCTTTCCTTTCCTCTATCCACATTTGACAGTATTTCATCTTCATGCACTGGGATTAATATCATAAGATCAAAAATGGTGGTGATTGAAGTTGAATCAAACAGTACAAGGGAGGAAAAAGTTTAGTCATATAGTCAGTTGCAATGATTAACTTTTTTAATTTAAGTACATCAAGAAGCCCGGTAGTGGGTTTGGATGGGAATGAGGATGTGACTCCAATACAATGGATGAAACCAATATGCCTACAAATAGCACAAGCACTCCCACATCACTTCATGGCACCCTTTCTACTTTAGGAAAGGGTAAGATAATGTCAAGTTACAAATTTTATTGTGCCTGCCTTGGAAAATTAGGTAACATCCTTGAAAGAGAAAACAGTGGCACAACCAAGAATTTGTGTATCCCAAAGTTAATCAGTGTACCAGTTGAAAACATACAATACCTCCCCCCTCCCCTCATAAAATAGGTTATCAGAAATTGTACCAGGGGCTGTACCCTTTTCCTTGGGTAAACACCGTTTCTGAAAACGCTTTAAATGGTTACGGTAGAAGGACATTTCAATAAAGAAAGGTCTCTTTTTGGGGAGAAGGGGTAGGTTAGTTTTCACTATGTTAGTGATAAGCCTGCATTTTAGTCATTAAGCTGTTATTTGTTGTAACAAATATAATATACACAGGGTCACCTGCCTCTTCAAAACCTCCCCACAAAAAAGAAAAAGAAAGCATTTTTTACATTGTACTAGGAATAGCCAACTCTCCTTCAAAACAGCATTTAACACTTAATCAAGAATACGGAATTAGTAAGGAAAAATTTTAGTTTAATATGATTGTTGGAAACCCCACATGAAGAACAATGTAGACAGGCACTCACACAGAAAGGCAACCGCCATCGTATGAAACATTAATGGAGGATACTTTAAACGAGTTCAAGAATAATTCAGCTTTTCACTTTCTTTCCCTGTTTAACGTTCAATAGAAAAGGAAAAATAACTACAGAAATCAATGGGAGATTAAGATCTAACTTACAAACTATATTTGTTTTACTGTGTGTACGTATGAGAGAGGACAGCGTCAGATGACACAACCCTAGGTTGAAAATCCCATTTATAACAAAGAAAATGGTACGGAATTAGTAGTTAATTAAAAGGGAAAAAAGAAAGAGGAAAGACTGGGATGATCACATACAAGAAAATTGTGAAGCTCGTCAGATAAAGTGGGAAGCACACAGATTGGCCAGGATACTACAGCAGTGATTAAGTATTGAAAATGAGGAACTCAGCATACCTAGAACTTGCAAATTCATAAAGCTTGCCTCTTGGGGAGAAAATTATAAGAGCAACCTCCGCATCACAAAGAACTGATAGCTCAAAAGCCTTCTTTAGCAATCCATTTCGCCGCTTAGAGAAGGTTACTTGCCTGCTCGTGGCGTTCTCTATGCGCCTCATTTGAGTCTTCCCTCTCACCATCTCCGCACCTTCAAGCAGACAAAACTCATGAAGCCATCATCACTATACACAGCATCAAAAAACCACTAAGAAAACATGAAACAGACAAACAGAAAATGTTTCACTTTCCAGAGAAAGAGAAAAGAAAAAAAAAACGTAGTTCCCTAGGACGCAGAAACAAAGCAAATTAATTAAGAGTGTAAAATGAGCAAAACTTGAAGGTAAAGAGGAAACCCAACCAAGTGAAACCCAGAAAGCCTTTTAAATTATGAGAGAGGACAAAGAGGCCGAGAAAGATGAGAAATAATAGAGATTTTGTAAGCTTAGATGAGGGAACTGAGGCATATGTTTGCGGTTTGATTGCTTCAATGAAAACAAGACACAACAAAACCAAATGTTCTTTGGTGTAAACTGTTTTGAAGGCACCAAAAAGTGTGAAAAACAAAGCCCCTTAGTCCAAAAGAAAATGAGGGAAAACAAAACCTTACCAAATAGGCAAGGAAAGAACTTGGAACTTTTCTTATCTTGAGGAAGAAGAAGAAGAAGAAGGGAGAAGAAATGGAAGAAGCAAAGGAGGTAAGAAGCCTGGGAAGCAAAATTTGGAAAATCCAATAAACATAGAAACATGTACTTTCTTCGGGTGATCTGATCCCTCTTGAACTTCAATTAAATAGCTTTAACGAAGTAAACGTCCAAAAGGAGATCATCAAGCTTAGCCTCTACTTACCAAAGAGGCAAAATCCAAAACAAAACCCAGAAAGCTTAGAGGAGGAGGAGACCAAAAAAGGGAGAGAGCTAAGAAAATCTGATGGTTGTGGAGACTAGCCAAGAAGACCCAAGATAGAATATCTTCTTGTGATTGATTTATTGGGCAGACCCTTTTTTAGTCACCACCAAAGGATAGAAAAGAGAACCCACACATGATAACCTTTCCTTATTCATCTATCCATTAGCTTTCCCTTGCTTCCTCAAACCCCACCTATATTAAGTAACTAAAACAATATGCACGCTCCGTAGTCACACAGGTGTAGAAAGAATAAAGATATTATACTATATTGCATATTATAACAATAATTCTCGTTTTTTATTCGAAAACTCTTCTTTCTTTTTTGCTTTGCTTTGCCTGTTTTAGTAAACTCATAGTACAATCCCTAAAGACAAAACTTACATGGAAAAAGGAAAAAAAATATTACTAAAAATATTGAAACAGTTTGCAGAGATCGAGAAAAGGAGAAATCAAAGCTTGGGTTGAAAAGTCTAATGAATTTGCAACAAAGAATCTGGTGTCTGTGCTATGCGTCCAAACCTTCTTCCTTTCTCTCGTTCTGGTATTTTTTTTTTTTGGGTTTTTTCCTCCTTTGTTTTTTCAGTTGAATTTCAAAAAACGAACGAAGGAAAAAAGCAAGCAGTACCAAGTTAAAAATGGGAAGTGGGGATGGTACAATGTTCGGAACACGTCAACATCGTCCGTACATTTCCGTACCCAGCCGGCCAATGAGGGTTCGAAAGCTCACGAAGGTCCTGATCATCACGTTCTTTTTTACCCACAAAAAACTAAAACAGATACCGAAGACGCGAGAGAGAGAGAGAGAGAGAAACCCCACTCATGCCTTCAATGTTTAGTCGATCCACGTTTAGATGAAGTCCCCACGGGATTTTTGGCCTCTTCTTTTTCTGTGGCCAGTCAGAGACAGGCCAAGGATTTAGTACTGACGTCTCTTTTCTTTTCTTTTTTTTTTTCTCTTTTTTTTCTTTTTTCTTTTCGACTTGTTTTGTTTTTTCATTTTTCGGGTAACATCTTTTTATTTTTCTTTTTACTATATATTATATTATATTATATTTCCTCTTTTTGTTTTTGGGTAATCGTGTTCATATTCATTTACTTACATAAGTTTGTCAAACTTCACTTCAAAATGTGCTTTCCTATGCTTAGCAGTTGCAAGAAGAACAATTGTGATTTAAACATAATATGAATGTACTATATACTTTAGATGTTTTCAAATAATAAAATATGAATTTACATTATTAAATTTATTTTACATATTTTTATAAAAAAAATGATCTAAGCTTATTTGATGTGACCATGTTAATAAAGTGACAACATCATAATCTATTATATTGTCTAATAAAATAAATTACATTCTAATATTAAATATAAGCTTAAGAAACCCAAAATCTTATTAAAAATATACAATTACGTAAAATCTTAATGTACTGAATACCAACAATTAATTTCATTAGTATTATTTTTACTGTCAAATCATATATTAAGAATTAAGAAGCTTTTTATATTCTTAATTCCTATTATGGTAGATTTTAGATTAGTTAAAATTTTAATTTCATGGGTTCTTTTTGGTAAGATTCATGAATACTTCAATCAAAAAAATAGAGTGAAATGTCGTAAAGGACATATATAACAGTGAACATTGTAGCAAAAAAATTATTGTGTATGGTCAATTATTATAAAATTATTAGAAGGTACAAGTGTTTTTAATTAAACATAAATGCAAAGCCGTCCATTTTACTATACTTACAGATTGGTGGAAGTGGAAAATTGGGCTAAGTTCGTTGGCGGGAGGAAATTGGTATTATGCCTTTAGATATTTTTTTATTCATCTAACCAAT
The DNA here is from genome assembly GCF_000208745.1 of Theobroma cacao. Taxonomy (NCBI): domain Eukaryota; kingdom Viridiplantae; phylum Streptophyta; class Magnoliopsida; order Malvales; family Malvaceae; genus Theobroma; species Theobroma cacao. The sequence goes on along the minus strand of NC_030850.1, from coordinate 35,098,609 downwards.
CCATTATTTAGGTATTTATTTATTTTTCTTTTATGAAATAAATAGGGTTAATTTGGCGACACTTGTCGCTTGTCAGTGAGTTTGATGTGGCGGTTTTTATGCCATTTGTGGGCGTCGGCTTAGGTTTGTTTGTCCAAGACTTTAGGGGGGCCGTTTTGTTTCTTCTCTCTCTGTTCACATCAGTCTTGACAAACGAGGCTAAGGTTTGCTACGAGGGGGACCACAAAGCGTGCCATGCTCCTTTCAATATTTAATCCCATCACGTTTCAATCCAACGGTCCATATTACATTCGGGATTTGTGAGATTACGCCGTGGGAAATTTTTATAATAAACGAAATAAATAAGGTGGACAGTTATGGCCTTTAGACCTAAATTCCTCAGAAAGTTCTCGAGGAACAGAACTGAGATGTCTTAGGGTTGGGTGGTCCTGCAATTTGGGCCTATGTTTGAACCGACGATTCCTTTACCCAGGGCTGACACTGCTCATCTTAGCCCCTATTTTCCCACGTGACATATGTACAGGAATATGGTCCATACTCGACGCATAGGAAAGATTCCTCTACTGTTAGAACAAAACTCCGATGTAACTTATTACCTAGATGCAAACGTGTGGGAACAGTGAGCTTCAAAGGAGAAGGACAAAGGGAAATTAAAGATGGGAACTTGTTTTTCCTCTTCCCACGTTTTAAGAGAGAATTCTCACTACTCAACTTTTTACGGTATAATGCTTTAAAAAATTCTTAAATTATTTAATAAAAATTTAAATGTTTTTTTTATTACAATCAATTAAATTTTTATATGTTTTTATTTTAAATTACAATAAATTTTTAATTAACAATTAATTAAATATAATTAATCAAATTAACATTTATCATATTATATCTATTTGAATATGATGTTGATATGATATATTCATTATAATAAATTATTATATTATGTTATTATCATATAATATAAATTAATAAATGACGATAATTAATCATCCATTAAATATATATATATATATATATATATATATATGCATACTAAGTTTATATAATAATAATAAAGAAGGATTCTTTGCACCCAAGTGGGGAGCTAAAAAAAATATGAAATAAGTACTACTTAGCATTACCATCTCGAGAAACAATGGTTTTTGAATAAGATCAAACTAAGTCAACCGTTTTCCATTATGAAATATTGATGAGCTTGTACTATATTGACAGCTAGAAATATAAAAGAAAGAAGCACAGTGCAACCAAATAAGTTTCCTACCTTATTTAATTCTACTTTTTCCAGTGGAATAGTAAATGACTACTCCCATCTGGCTTCAAAATTGGAGAAAAAATAAATTTGAGTTCACGTAATATTAATCCAGTGTTTATCTTTTAATTCATCTGTAATATTATTTTTTATCTTTTTATTTTCTTCTATTCAATTTTCTAAAATTACGATAAATAAATATTATCTCATAATTTTTTCTTTTTTATTACCATCGATGTTGATTCATTTTTTTTTCCCGATATTTTTAAGATAAATGTTGGGCCGTGGATTAGGTGTTACATGTTGAGGTAGATATATTAATTATTTTGGAATAATGTAAGTACGGATATCAACTTTTCCTAGTATTAATTTTGAGAAGCGATCCGCCGTTAAAATCATTAATGCTGAAAACAACAGTGGCTGTCGAGGCTCATTCTCCTATTCTTGATGTCCACTTCAACTTTGGCTTTGCAATTGTTCGTCGTCGTTTTTAATCTGATCTTTGCCCTAATTTCTTTTCAAAAAAAGGGAAAGACGAAATCAAAAACCATTTTCCTTTTTTTTTTTTCCTGTGTTTTCTGTCGATTCAAATGGTTAGTATTACACCAAGCGATTCAAGGAAAATAAATAAAATATTTCAATTTTACGTTAAACATGTAGAAAAATTTTGAAAAATTTATAAATATAAATATTATATATTTCATTGAGTTGATTTGTTAAGAGAAGATAATGATGACTCTGTGACATTAATCATTGATTAAAAAATGATTACAATATTCTTAAAGAATGCCATTAATTTTCAAGCTTATTTGTATTAAATTAAATTAAATATTTTGATGTTGAGAAATTTAATATCTATAACTTGATATAAAAATAAATTTAGAAAAAACTTCCCAATAATGTCATGTATCAACTTAGTCATTAGATACGTGAATACATGAAAAGGTTCTTATGAAATTTATTTTCGATGGGTCGCAAGGGTAATAGTGAATTATTATTATTGAATTTGATTTTAAACGGGTTGCATCACTAATGACCTGGGTGACGAACTGTAATTGGTAAAACTGGATTTTAGTACATATAATTATCGAGGATTAAAAAAAATAAAGCCAAAAAGAGGAAATCCAATTCCGATCAAGACGACGACGTTGGGAAATCCTCACAAACCAATTCAGTGGGGAGGGACGTCAAGTACCTCAGTGTAGGCCAGCTAGGCAGCAACTAAAGGGGAAAAGCTAGCTATAAGAGGCGTAGTTGTGACGTCGATATGTCAAACTCATATAATAAAAAAATCGGAGGAATCTGGCTACCTTTGCTTTGGAATTTTTCTTTATTTTCGGTTTAACTTCCGTTTGGGAAAGGCTTCTCCCTTTCTGTTCGTAATCCTGGGTTGGAAAAACCCATCCACCTTTCTCCTATCCCATGTCCAGACTTCGTTTGTTTTAATCTAAATATTATTTTAATAAGAGATATAATTCTTAATATTTATGTCTTAATTTAAAATTTATAAATAAAACTTTATAGGAGTAAATACAAATCAATTATATTTGGTAAATATTCGTTCATGCGAGCAACAACATGGGCAACATCAAAAAAACATATTAGGCCCATATTCTTTGAAAGACTTATGACAATAGGCAAGAATCCATTCCTTTCCATATCTAAGAAAACCCAACAACGAATGAAAAAGATAGTACACAAAAATCCAAAACCTATCTATTGTGAAAGACAACGGCCCATACATCACACAATCTCCTCAAGCATCCTATCGCCGGCTTTGGACGTGTCTCTATGCAGCAATCTGGGTGAGAGGAGTGATATCAGCAAAGGATTCTTTCTCAGGCAGGAAAAGAAATCATCTCTGCTTATCCTCCCATCCTTGTCTGTATCAAATAAATTGAACAGCCCATGGATCTACAAGTAGCCAGTGACATGTAGGTTGGATCAAGCTAGAAATGACAGCCAGAAAAAAAAATTGTTCATTAACATTCCAGAAAGCTTCTTTTTATTACCTCATCTTCATTCAACTCTGGAATTGCGTGTCTTAAAATATCTGCCAACTGATTCAGAAGCAATCAGAAACGAAGAGTTAAGTTAATGTTCTGAGCATAAGTGCACAAAAGTTAAACAGATGAAAAAAAACGATCAAGTACAGATGAAGGAAAGAAAGAACAACATACATCTTTCTCCATAAAATAGTTCTCTCCCTCCACATCACATTCAGCAAAGGCTAGTTCGCAGGCTTGCCTGAATAGTGGCTGCTTCAGAACCTGAGCTGATCCAAATAAGAACTGCCAGGAAGAAGGAATATTTTATAGTAAGCCATCTATGGAAACAAATTTTGCTTAAGATGTCTTCAGACCAAAATTCAGGTAAAGGTTTCATATCGAAATCAGGGACAAACAACATAGAGAATTCACTCAATTCAGATGGTTAGGAAACCTTCCAGAGAATACACAAAACATAGAACAAGATAAAAACTGACAGGGTAAGGAATAGTTTTTGGTTTTATAAGGAAACCGGTAATGATATAGTTTTTTGTTTTATAAAGCAACCAATAACAACACTGAAAGATGTAGTGAGATTCATCTGCAAGAGTTATCCGAATTGAACAGAAAAGGCCATGCAAAACTTATCACCAAGAAAAATATGCCTCTAGAGAGTTATCTTCTCTACATCTGCTCTTAATTTGCTTTAATACTGGGACATCAGCTGACTACTAAATATTGATAACTGAAGACAATATAATAGCAGTAGTGGCAAGGTGACAAAGTCCATCGATTCATAAATCATGACTAGCAGAGGAAAAGTAGTGAGTCCACAGATTCACAACTTAATGGGAGAAGGTTAGGGGGTGAAATTTAGATTTTGTGCAGGAGAAGAGGGTAAATAAAATTTAATCAATGGGGCATGTATTTGGTTGTGTGTATAAAGTACAAAGAGTCTCTAGAGATGACCAGAGCAAATAATTTTTCATGAATACGCTACTTTTGGTCAGATAGCAAAACAATAAAGCATAATGCCAACATGAAGACATGTACCTGCTTAAATGTAATTGATCCATTCTTCTCCACATCAAGGAACCCAAATATCTGTATTCCGAGAAAATAATCACAAAAGAAGAGACGAAAAAATGTCATGACAATAAGCAAATATTAAGAAAATACTCAAAAGTATTTCGGCTTGATTTGATCAACAAGAAGTCATATTCATACATCAATAGACAGGGTAAGGGCAACTGACCTCTTCAGAAAGTGTACAAGCCTTTAGTCGTAGAACCCTCAAAAAATCATGAAGTTTAACACAACCACTGCAACAAGAGATGATTCAAAACTTAAAAAATTACTGGAAAAAGAAATAAATAAATATCCTTCAGTGTTCCAGAATTAGAGGTGGTATGGTTTTAAAAGTCTAGCATCTGCTACTCTAATTTGGCTCAATAAAAAGAAAAAGAATATTTTTTTTCATCATAAATGCTTTAGCAATACCTGGTGTCTGGATTCATGGAAAGAAACTTATCCAGAAAGTCCACAGCCTCCAAACTGCTTATATGGTACAGCTGAAAAATGAGATAAAGTGGTTTACTAAGTGAGGAAGTGGTTGGAAAAAAACATAGGACCAAGAACCTTCATAGAAACCAATGTAGACAAGGTTAAATCAATTTCAAAATGCAAATGTATTTCATTGAAGACAAAAGAATACGAGTATGTTTCAAATATGAGGAGTTCCAATGCCTGACTCACCGATTCAATCCTGGCCATTTCAACCATATAACTCCAGGGCTTTTCCTGCAAAATTTACATTAAACAACTATTAGCACAAACTATAAAAGGACAACTGATTCAATTCTAAGCATAAAACTAACACAAGTAAATATTCAGATGCCAGGCAGTCATTACCAGCAATCATTCCAGAAAGGAGGTGCAGCTAATACTGTCAGAAAATGTACTAGGAATTAATTGATTAGTCAGTACTTGATCCTATATCGAAACATCCACTTACAAGGAGTTGTGAATTTAACTTAAATAGTAAGCTGCTAAACTAAATAGAGTATTTTCTCCTTGTGATTTTTATTCTATACTCACCAATCTATATCAGATGAATTTGATGAAAACATGGACATAAACCTACCCATCTATATGCTTCAGCTATGTCACTCTTAGTAAATATAGCAAATCTAAAATTAGTGAGGACAGTTTACCATTTAAACTAAGGACAACATTAGTAACATAAACTAGCAAATTTCTGTTCTTAAGAAACATAAGAAAAGGCTTAATAATGACTCTTCTAGTATACATAAATTACTAAATCATACCACCAACTTATAGAAATCACAATCCCAAATCTTCTTGATATTTAATGTAACTAAAAATCTTTATTTCCAATTACTTTACTAGAAAAGAAGAAAAGTTGTTATGCCTCATGATTGCACTTCAAGATGAACCACATGTCATGGAACCCTAGTTTCTAACAAAGTTAACTCAATTTTCATCAATTTAAAGCTTCATAAACAATCACAGAGAGAAGCACACACCTTTTGTAACTGAGCAGCTTTCATGAGGAGCATTAAATCCCCATAGGAATGAGATGTTTGTACAACATTGAGAGCACTTGCCATAGCTTGACCAGTCTACAGACAAACATATGAACTAGTCAACAATCTACAAAACCCAACATTACTACAGAATACCTCAACATATCCCTAAAGATTCACTAGCAACCATAGGAAATGAAAGTCAAGCACCAGAAAATATAAAAACTAAAGTTTCTTAGAATTTACTATAAAAAAATTCCAGCAAATTTCCATAATATGTACACCGGGTGTTTAACCTTTAAAAACTCAAAATACACACATTAAACGTCAGATAAGTAACAAAACTAGATTGATTACAAGCAGAAACTCACCCTCTCAGCAAAGTGTACAGCATTTTGCTTTTGATGATCTGGGGGCATAATGGTAGGAAGATATTCTACCTGTCAATTAAAAACATAGCAAATTAGATTTAAACGGAATGCACATTTGCTAACATTGGAACACAATACTAAAAATTTGAATTAAGTAATCTCCATGACATACCTCCATAAAATTATGAAACTGAGTAAACATTCTAAGCATGAGCTTAGCCAAAGAAATAAGCCCCCTAAACAAGACAACAAAAATATTTAGAGAGAGAATAAAAAGATGAAAAAATGAGAAAAGGAAAGTTTTCACCAAAGAAGTCGAGTCCTACCAAGATTGATCAAAGTGTACATGGGGATAACGAACAACTACGGGTTGAATTGGGTGACCGGGGATGAATGCACCAAGTTGGAATGAAATAAGGACCTTCCCGTTAGTTGTAGTTCCCTCAGGAAAAAGTAGCAGTCTAGGAAATGTATCACATGAAGCCCTTCTCTGTATTCAGACCCTTGAAAGCACATTTCTGTATCAAATAGCTTATAAATTGATAAAAATTATATAATTTACTTCATTAGAATTAACTTAGACTCATGAACAATTGAACATTACCATAGTTTTCATTTCCTAGAGTTCAGAAACAACTTTGTGAAACAAGTAAAATACAAATGTCATAGAAACTTTCTACCTTTATTTCATTTACAGCATTCTTTCTTGATGCTTGTGAGAATCTATTAACATATATCACCTACGAAGTAAAAGACAACGAATTCAGTATGGTCATAAAACAAACAGCAACTACAAAACAGATTATCAAATTTACATCCTAGATTACCTGCATTGCTCTGATAATAGTTCCGACAAAGGGTATGGAATCATGGGACTCCGACGCAACAATTGTCGGAAATAATTCATAGAAATAAAAAATAGGTTCAATATACGATACATGATTAGATACAACTATTGGAGCAACGTCCCTTGGAGCTGGTTTTCCTTTTCTTCTAATCCACTGATAGCTGCAGGAAAAGATTCACAGAAAAAGAAAAAAAAATTCAACCATAGTGAACTAAATAGTAGAAACTTTCAACTCAAAGAGTAAATAATTTTGATTTTTAACTCACCCAAAAGAGAATAGAATAAAGCGAGCGCAAACCCTGGTGACCCACATGATTCTAGACCTCCATTTCGGCATGGGATTTTGCTTATCCTTCCACCCTTCTAACGCTATCCTGGTCGCGATATAACCTACTGCCAAACACACCCCAAACAAGACCAATCTCGCTAAAGCAATCGGCAAACACAGCAATATCTTTATCACTTCGTAAACCCCGGAAACAAACGGCGTCCCGTTTCGAAACGGATCGATCGTAGTTGGTGCCGGAACCGAGAACCCGTCCGACCCGAGAAACTCGTATGGATTCCGAGAGCTGACTTGGCTGTTCCCGTTCCCGTTCCCGTAGCTCTGATTGTGATTTTGACGAGGAATGCCGGTTTGGAGGGAAGATTGCTGATTGGATGGCGGTCGATCGGAGGGTTCGGAATCTTCGTCGTCGGAGACGATGAGGACAGTTTGGGGTTGATCGGACGATCGAGGAGAGAGGAGGGGCGAGGTCAGATCATGCTCCGCCATTATACTGAATCAAGGATAAAGAATCAGCTGAACTTTTTCTTGGGGTTCCACTTTTTGAGAGCTGGAAATGTGAAGTTTGGAGGGAGTGAAGGAAAGTGGACTTGGGGTTTATGTGGCGGACTTGAATTTGTTTTCTTTCCGACCAAAATGAGGAGAAAAGAGGCAAAAAAGGTTGTCCGTTTATTATATCTGTCGCCACGTGCTTTGCATGTGGGCTCCTTTTTTTTTTTTCTTATCTTTAACCTTTTTCTTAATTACGGTTTTGTATTCTTCTTTGTCCTTATGTCTTTGTTTGTATTATATTTTTCCAATTTTGAAATAAATTAATGCCACTACTAACGTAAGAAAAAGAAAGAAGATAATATAATAAATACCATTCTGTTTTTAAAATTCTTTTTATTAATCTTACAACTATTATTAAGATATTATTATATCAATAAATTGCAAAATTTTTGGTTTATTTAGGGTTTTTTTTTTTTGCATTTTTACTAACAAGTTTCTATTAAGATTATTATTTAATAAGGAGATCTTATTTAGTGGCTTGAAAATCATAACAATATTCATAACATTTCTAGTCGAATAGATAAAGATATTTTTCAAATGAAAAAAAATTGAGTCTTGTTAATTTGTTAAATAAGGATTCTAAAGATACTCTTCAAATTATCAAATTAAGTAATATATCATTTTAATGAATTAAAATTTTCAAATTAATTGTTAATTATAGTATTTAATTCAAAAATATTATTATAAATAGTATTTTAATGTTAACAGCATAATATATAAAATAAATAATGAATTATTTAAAAATTTTAAAATTATTTATATTTTTTATTATGTTTTTGTATTTTTATTTTGAGTCGACTAAATCTTTTTAATTAACAATTAATTAACTGTTAACTAATTAATGTTAGTAAAAACGTTATTTATTATTTTATGTCATGTTATATTGATGTGGTATGTTGACATATCATAATAGATTGTTACATAGTCTATTTATGTAGCATATGATAATATCGTTACGTGATATTTTTATCTTTCACATTAATGTTATGTAAATATAAAATGACACGTGACGTTTCAATTAATTGTAATTAATTAACCTTTAATTGTAAGAATTCATTTGATTCAAAATAAAAAATACAAACACTTGATTGAAAGTAATAAAAAAATAAAAATTTATTTAAATATTTTTAAATAATATAAAGATTTTTTTTGCAGTATTATACATATTTTAATTAATTTTAAACAAGTATCTTAAAAGTGATTTTTAACAAAAACCCATTTTCTCTAATAAATGTTGTTTAGGATTGATCAATTTTAAGATTGGTCTCGGTGCCTGGAATATCCAAATACATTTGGGGTGAAAATTGCAATAACCCCATAAGGACCCTTAGTCCATTCCCGAGAGAGAGAGGGAGGGGATTGTCCGTTGCTTTCGCAAGGTTATCATCTACAATTGGCAAAATACGTTTGGTGCTGCTCCAACAAATGGCAGAAACTGAATCGTGATCTGCTGGTCTAGGATCAACTGCCATTCTATTTGGGAGAAGGAGAAACGTGTTCAAACTCTGCAGGAAGAGGTGGAGTTCCTGGGAGCCCTCCAGGTAGCAGTTCCTATTGCAATCTGTCCATGATATTATGACAAAAAAAGTACACCCGACAGGCACTGAGCCAAAGACACAGATAATGGGGGACTCCCCACCCTAATCCAACATGCTTGTGGCTCCTGTTAGCTGCTTCGTCGGAAAGTGTGGAAGCCATTTCGTGTCACGTTATCCAACACTGAAATACCTAAGCATTAAACAGTGTTAAGGTGAATTGATTGGTGACGGAAGAGTGGGAGGGGACAGCACGCATTCATACCCCTTTTGCTAGCGGAGTGTGAATGGTTTGGGTTGTTCCCAATGCCAGGAGAATAGGAGATAAAAGAAGGCATTCTTCTACCAAACTCTCACATTAATATGGTATTAAAAGCTAGAGTTTTACTAGAAAGAGAGAAATCGTTCAAATACAGCAATTAACGAACGTGGGATCTTTTCAACAACCTGAACCTGAACCTGAACCTGAACCTGTATGTTCACCAAATAACTCCTCGTGAATAGAGTTGGATTGGACTCATACAGAAGGCTTATTTGGGCACGGGCTTAGATCGTTTACAGTCCTGGATCCCCCTTGAATAAGAAAACAAGGGACCTTAACAATGTAGGGGTCCAGGGTCAACCAGAATTTGGAAAAAGAGACCCATCATCGGCCCCCTCTACTTTCAAGATTTGGCAAATTGCATTTGATGGCTGGAATAACCAAGCCCGTCAACTTTCTCCCTAGTACTTCCGCATGCTAAGGAGACAAACAAATTGAATTCCATCCCCTTGTAGTCGGCATGCCAATATGAATGGTGTAGGGGTAGGGGGGATTGTTTTTGACATTTCAACAACTTGATTTTGAGATGTTTGGTGCCTGCCACTACCTAGTTTTTGCATAAAACCTATAGGCCTAGAGAAACAGACATATAAGATAGATCCAACACCACTTCAATAATGTTCAAACAGGACTACTTGACCCTGCACTTATTGCCCATGCAAATCTCAACCACATGGAACTTCACAACCTTAAGCTTACAAGGACTTGCAATCTTGCACGAAAAGAAAACAAGTTGGCACTTAGCAATAATCTCCTAACTGTTGGAATTTTATCAAAAAAATATATTTAGAGAAAATAAAAAAACTACTATTATTGAATGCAAGCTGAAAGAGTGAGAGTTGAGAAAAAATACTATTAAAAATTGAAAAACCAAGATGCAATCCTGGTTTATGACATATTGTATTCCAGATCTAAACTCTGACAAATACAGTGCATGTGCAAAGATTTACAATCTGCTCTGAAGGTGTGAGAATCCTGAAAAGTCTACGTAATAACTAATAAACAGACAAATACATTCATCTGGTCATGCATTTCTCCAAGATCTTTGATCCATTTCCATCTTTGATAAGTGTGAATAAATACATTTGGGGTATATTACAGATGCAGACCTATTGATCATTACTCTCATCCGAGCTATCACATCTCTCCACATCACCACTTGGCTCATCAAAAAATTCTCGGTTGCTGAAGAAATGCCCATCGTCTGGAGGCTTGTAGTCTCTTCCTCTCCACACCACAACCTGCTCCTTGTCAAATGTCACAAGGATACAAGGAACCAGGTCCTGTACCAAAATTAAAAGTTGGCTAAAAAATTTAATATTGAAAAGCATTACAAGTGCATAAGATCAGAAAGGCCCTTCGTTTAGAAGATGAAAAAAAAGAACATTTCAAAGTTCACCAATTTTCAGTTCCCATGATAGAAACTTTAAACATGCACAATATGTAAATACACAGACCAAGGGCAACTCAACTTCTTTCTTTTTCCCTTGCAAATCACTTTGGGGAAGGTTTGTTAAACAAACAGTGTGGAATAGTAGGTTTATATCCCTCTACAAAGAAATAAGCTCACAAAGCTATTGAAAATGCAGATATGTATGCTAGATTGAAACATCAGTAGTTCTTGACTATAATGGGAAAGAAAGAAAGCATGAGTACACTAGTAAGCTGATCAGATAAACTTGTATCACACTGCCAATCCAGTCAGCAAAGAAAGTTAAAATATATCTTTAAAAGAAATATAATTTTTACCCTGAGTTTGCAGCCTATTTTCTTGTAATCACTTCTTTCAAGTCCCGTGCAGTCAATACGCACCAGCTCGCTAACAAGAAAAGCATCTCTGACCATGGGTACCAGACTACCATAGTAACCATTCTTGGCTGCAAATTTAACTTGCAATAAGTAACTGCTTAAAACCATACCAGAAACTAGAAGCCAACAGGATGACACAAAAAGTACCAAGTTTTGTTAGAACAGGAACAGCTAGTCCTCTCTTTCTCATTTCTTTTGTTTCCTCAATACTTAGACCATCAATAGTAGTTTTAATCAACCTGGGATAAACAGGCTCATGAGGTTTCCACAACATTAAAGGAATTACAGGTCTTTTCTTGCGATTATAATTCCGGCCTCTGTACAATATAAGTGTACCACCATGCCTCTGGATGATCTTTCCAAATGTTTTATCCTGCAATAGTTATTCAAAATCCGTGGCAAGGGTAAATATCTCATAGTTATTTGCACATATAATACTTAAATTCACGACATAGGAAAATCTAGTAAGTACATGATATTATGTCAGTCAATAGTCAATATAAAACACATACATGAGATACAGGATACAAGTATTGGAAGCTCAGAACATCTAGGACATAAAGATACTATATGAAAAGAAAATTCTTCCCTTCAAAATGCTAGAGCTGAACATAGGGCACTGTCTATATTAGCAGTAAACACTGTACCTCAAGCTGGGTGCACACGTTCTTCATGTCAACAGTGGGGACACCAAGACACTTAATCCTAACTGCTTCAGCATATGTCCAATGATTATGAATATCATTCAGCATGTTATGTGTTAAACCATCTCTCCCTACATTTCAAGACATCAGAACACCATGCTATAAGACAACCTGTGATAATAACAATCGAAAAATTCCATAAAGAATATCTTCTACAAGGCAATGTAATGGAAAGTAGTGAACATTCCATGAAAGAATAGATTGATCCAATCACAATGCCAAAACACTTAAAATGAAGCTTGGCCTTGTATAAAATCCATTTCTTCTCCTCGAAGAGGTTCTACACTCCCTCACAGCTTCCTACAAGAGTTTTTAGACCCTTGAAAACCTACCTCCCTAATCCCTATATGCAAAAGGTTACAAAAAATAAGCAAAAATCTTCGGAATAACTTCTTTGATTATCCATTGTCTTTTAATTTTAACATTGTGACTATCAAAGCCGTATTATTATCTCATATTCTCAAGTCCTTGCTTTTGCTTCATATACTTCAAGGAATCAACCATCACAAGCATAATCAATCAGATAACCATCATACAGAGTCCAACAAAAAACTTAAACCCCAACAACACCTAATTGATAACACAAACCAAAGACTCATACTGAAAACACAAAGCAATATAAATTCCATAAACCAAAAGAAAAAGAACATCATGAAGCTACAATGCCATAATTACACTAAAAATTAGGAAAAAAAAAGGAGTAAGATTTAAAAACTGTACACAATACCCAAATTTATTTGCCTTTTAGTTTTATTTCTCTGACACTTTCCCACCAAAATCTTTCTCTCAGCCTCAATAAGAGGCGTCCCCTGAATCCTCTCCCTCAGCAGCCTCCTCTTCTCCTCCAATTTTGGATCCTCCGAACCGTCCACCGATTTCACCTTCGGGTCCACAGCAGGAGCACAAACCCCAGTCCATTCACGGTCCAATCGGCCTGGTCCGAACGGCGAGTACTTGGGCTCTCTGAGCCCAATGGGCCTCACCGTCGGGCTGCTCTCAGTGTAACTGAACCGGAAATCGAAGGCCAAATCGGAATGTGTCGGCTTAATCCGATCGAGAGACGACGCTGGTCGGTATTTGGGTTTCTGCTTTTTGTTCAGATTAGGATTCGGGGTGGTGTTTTGGGGGTTTGGAGAAAGGGATGGTGGTGGCTGGAAGGAGTAATGGTCGCGAAGCTTTGAGGAGGAGGCGGAGGTGGAGAGGTGGCGCGTGAGGAGCGTGGCGGTGATTGCGAGTGGTGGTTGTTTTTGGCGGGTGAGGCGAGTTAGGATCATGTGGACTGTTAGGGTTTAAGGTTGTCAGTTTCAAAGAGACGGAGAAATGGAGAAGGGCTTCAGGTTGTCAGTTTGGGATTTTAGTGTGGGTAAGTTGGTAATTTCGCAAATCACGGCCAATGAACACTTTATTTTTATTTATTTTAAATAATAATTATATAAAATACAAATATTTTTAAAATGTAAAGTTAATATTAATAAAAAAAACAATTATGATTGAAGGACAATTGCATATAAAAATTAATTAATATTTCAATTGTATGAAATTTTGTAATATTAATTATAAATTATTAAATATTATTAAAATTAAAAATATTTTTTTACTAAGAGTCAATCAATAAAATTAAAATTTCTATTTACAATTTGGATAAATATTTTTAATATTTATAATAAAAAATATTTTTTAATAAAAGTTATTTAATGCAATTAAAATTCTTATTTAATATTAAGATAAATCTTATTAATATTTACGAAAAGTATTTTTAACAAAATTTGAATATATATATATATATATATATATAAGAATAATCTGCTTTAATAAAGGCTTCAAGGTTAACAAGGGAATATAAAAATAAAAACTAATCAATATTTAATTTAATAAGATAATTATCAATCAAGGAAAGTTACTTGAATTTGGATATTGATGTTAATACAAAAATAAATACACATTAAATTTAATTTAAAAAATTATTTATTAAGAATAAAATAATTAATTTTACAAATTACCGTTCATTATTTGCATTCAAACTCAAGTATATTAAAAATGATTGACACCTTAACTTTAACTAATTGTTCGTGCATGAGAAAACATAATTTATCAATGAAGAAAAACTAAGCTATATATATATATATAGTTGGACATTATAATTTAATGAAACCTTACCAATTATGTAAATTTCATAATTATTTATGAGTGCTACTCTTTGTTAACTTACATTTTTGTCCCTTTTGATGTGAAAAAATTACATGGATAATCAAAGTGAGATTAGATAACAGTAGGTCAGTTTCTTCATAAATATTACCTTCAAAATTAAACCAACTAATTTTTGGCCTATATATAAGGAGGAATAAATAGTTGGTTTGCGAAGTAATTTTCATTATTTAAGGTCACTAAAGATTGAATGTGAGTAAAGATTTTATTTTTTATATTGTTAAATATTATTATGAATAATTTACTTTGATATAAAGTTCAAGGTAATTAGACTCTAAATAGATAAAAATAAAGATAATATTTAATTTAATGAGAAACTTATCAATTAAGCATAGTCTAATTTAGTAAGAAGAGGGACAAATAATGGTTATAAAAGTGTCGAGTCAAGAAACATTTTTCACTATTTTAACTATTTAATAAATCAAAGGAATAAAGATCTTAAGTTTTGATATAGCTAAATTAAAATTTTATTAAGAACAATGTACTTTAATTAAAAGTTCAAGGTTAATAAAGAAATAGATGGATAGATAAATAATAGTCAATATTAATTTAATAAAAAATTATCAATTAAAAAAATTAGTTTAAATAATGATTTCAATACTAATAAGGAAATAAATTAAATTTAACTAATGTTTTAATATAACAAGACACTGATTAATTAAGAATAAAATGGTTAATTTAATAAATTGTAAGGATATAATGTCATTCACTATTTATATTTTTGAGCTTGTAATGATTATAGAATTATAGATATAGATATAGATAAATTAGTAATATTTGTTTGAATGGAGAGGTTAAACATTGTAAGATAAGCAAAATGATCTTGAGTTAAACAAATCTATGTAGGAAGCTTAAAGGTACTCTCAATTCCATTCATTTTATTTGATTTTGAAAGCTTTAATTGCTTGAATTGGACATTAAGGCAAAAGGGGTTCTTGATGTTTATGTGCCCTTTTTCTTCAAGCAACTTTCCAATTTAACCATTGACAGTAATTGGAAGTGGTCCATAAACCGAAATTACGCCATTGCCCAATTTAACCATTTGAGCAGATTATCAAGCTAATTCCAAATTGAGAAATGAATCATTTCAGAGTATAATCAAGCTTGCCTTACAATTACACCATGAAAATAAGAAATTCTTGCATGCATTGCATACTTTTTGTCATAAAAAGCATTACAAAATCATAGAGGGGTGGTGCTGGTGGGATTACAAAACCAGGAAGAGGTTGAAATATTCGGCCCTTGTTCAACAAAAGAAGCAATCGCAAGCTAAATGTGACATTGACTAGAAGCACCAGAAATTTTTGTTGTCTTTCTTTGAAGGCTCCCAAATCCTATAGCCCTCCCAGCAATCTGAGCTCAAGAAGTGCAGTATACGTTTGTTGTTCTCATTCATTAGCCATTTTATTATTGCTGTTAGTCCAGCTAAACCTGTCGATGGCCTTAAATGTGTTATCAATATAAAGCATGGAGCTCGATGAAGGTAACAGAGGAATTCCAAGAGCCTGTTAGCATGGCGAGAATGAGGTTTCTTTGCTCAGCTCTTACCTGTCAGCTTCTTCTTCTTGTTTTGATTTTGATAATTCTGAATGTTGTTGCATCTGGGGACGAAACAAAGGTGCATTCTCCTTTGGGTTATGTTGTCTTTAACAGATTATTAATTTGTTCTATTAGTTAGTTTTCTGACAGTAATTTGTATCTGTTTAATTTGGCAGAATTTTTATATTGTTTACTTGGGAGCTAGTCCATTGAGCAAAGACTCTGCAGTTCAGAAACACATAGCCCTTCTCTCCTATGTCAAAGGAAGGTAAGTTTCCCCATGAATTAGTTTGATCTATACCGAAACGTGCATGCATTTGAATCACAAATGAAAAGAGAACTTGGTTCATCTTTGAGTTCTTTTGGTTTGTAAACCAACCAATTCAAGCTGAGACTTCATATCAGTAAAAATAAGATGTTTTGTCCAGGGATTAGTCAGCAAGAATTTCCTCGAAACTCAAGCTGCCACTTGCTTTAAATGTGGCAATCTTCCTGTGTTAGGTACCTAATCATTGTAATTCATTTTCAACAGTGAACATGATGCCAAAGAGTCCATGATCTACAGCTACACAAAGACCTTCAATGCCTTTGCTGCCAAGCTATCCAAAGATGAAGCTGATATGTTACAGGGTACGTGAAAGTTCTTCCTTTGTTCATTTAACAAAACTTCCCTTTTTTTAACACTGAGATTTACTTAAATTGCTTTTGGTGAAATGTTTAGAGATGGATGAGGTGGTTTCTGTGTTTCCGAATCGATATCATAAGCTACACACAACAAGATCATGGGACTTCATTGGACTTCCTCAAACAGCTAGAAGAAAATTGAAGATGGAGAGAAACATTGTTGTGGGTCTGCTAGATACAGGTTGAAAAAGAGAAAACTTTCACATTTTATTCAGTGTAATCACCATTTTTATAGCATAATGGTCTCTCTCAAAGCAATCTGCAAACATATTGCTCTGCCAGGGATCACTCCGCAGTCAGAAAGCTTCAAGGATGACGGATTCGGTCCACCACCCTCCAAATGGAAAGGAACATGCGGCCATTTTGCAAATTTCTCAGGATGCAACAAGTAAAAACCATGGACTCTTGAATATAACCGGCTTTAATTTTATCTTAAAATAGTATAATTGGCAGGGTTCTTTCCCCTCTTTCGCTGCAAATCAATTGCACTAAATGGTGAATTGACTTAAATATGAAAATTCATTGCTTCCAGTCAGTTTCAATCGTTAATATACCGCGTTTCAGAATAAATTAATAAAAAAAATTGAAAATGACCATTCCTAAGAAGTCTCCTTGATTTTTTTCTAAATTTTAATTTTGTGAAAGCACCTCAATAGTGAAATTGCTATGGAATAAAAGTTGCATGGTTTAATTTCTTCTTTTCATCTTTCTCTCGGACCACCATCATTGGGTTCTAAAGCAAGATTGTAGGAGCTAAATACTTCAAGCTTGATGGCACCGCCGACCCTGCTGACATTTTATCACCAATAGATGTGGATGGGCATGGCACCCACACCTCGTCAACACTAGCAGGCAACCTAGTTCCAAACGCAAGTCTCTATGGGCTAGCCAAAGGCACTGCTCGCGGTGCAGTGCCATCAGCTAGGATAGCCATTTATAAAGTGTGTTGGGCCAGCTCAGGATGTGCCGATATGGACATTCTTGCTGCATTTGACGATGCAGCTAGTGATGGTGTGGATGTTATATCAGTATCTATTGGTGGGGCGACTCAGGATTTTGTAACAGATTCTATATCGGTTGGTGCATTTCATGCCCTGAAGAAGGGGATTATTACTGTGGCTTCTGCTGGGAATGAGGGTCCGAGCTTGGGTTCTCTGTCCAACTATTCCCCATGGCTTCTTACTGTGGCAGCCAGTGGGATTGACAGACAGTTTACGAGCACAGTCAAATTGGGTAATGGAAGAAGAGTCTCGGTAAGTTTGATATGCATTCAAATTTGGAAAATTCTGATTCAACACTACAAAATAAAGTCCAAAATTGAGAATTGAAACCATAGCTTAGCGATGGACACTTAAACAATTTAAAAACATAATATCCATGGCCAAAATATTATCAATAACAGACATGTTCTGATTTTTTCATTTTTTCTGAATACTGCCATTTTGAGATTCCTGCTGTATTGATAAGCAGGGAATTGGGATTAACGCATTTGAGCCAAAGGAAAAAATTTACCCCATTGTCAGCGGGGCTGACGTTCCCGTGAACTCACAAAGCAAGGAAGGTGCAAGGTAGTACTTTGTTCTTGATGCATTTTGCATAGAAATCTTCTATAATGGGGGAAAAACAGACAGCGTAATTGTTTTTACAGGTTCTGTTATGATAACACGTTGGATCCTGGCAAGGTGAAGGGAAGGCTTGTTTACTGCATACTAGGGCAGTGGGGTGCTGATTCTGTTGTTAGAGGAATTGGAGGTATAGGCACTATAATTGCAAGTGAGCAATACCTTGACATTGCCCAAATTTTTATGGCACCAGCTACCATGGTGAATGGAACTGTTGGAGAAACTATCGATAAATATATACATTCCACAAGGTATGAAAATTGATGTTCTTAAATGATTCCTTGTTGATAGTGACAAATGCTGAAATGCTTCCTTAACGAATGTTCATATGGAAAAGATTACTTACACCCTTTTGTCACTAAATGCCTTATATCTTATATTCTGTTCTGTGTTGAACGATGATTGCAGATCACCTTCAGCAGTGATATACAAGTCCCAGGCAGTCAAAATTTCTGCTCCATTTGTTGCTTCGTTTTCATCTCGGGGTCCAAATCCAGGCTCACAGCATCTTCTCAAGGTATAAGCTTTGAATTCTATCTTTAAACCAGAGAATGTTTCCTTTTCCATTGACCCTCTTGTCCCTCGACCATCAAGTGCTTGATATCTAAACCTATAGTCTCTGCTGTACCATGATACAGCCTGATATTGCAGCCCCTGGCGTTGACATCTTGGCAGCTTACACTCTTTTGAAGTCACTCACTGGGCTGAAAGGTGACACCCAGCATTCAAAGTTCACTATCATGTCTGGAACTTCCATGGCCTGCCCACATGTTGCAGGTGTAGCAGCCTATGTAAAATCATTTCATCCTAGTTGGTCAGCGGCTGCAATCAAATCTGCAATCATGACCACAGGTAAAGATAGAACGCGAACCAGTCAGTCATTCTTAACTTGATTCACTACTTCAGTAGCAACATACTAATTAATTATCTTTGAAGCAAAACCAATGAGCCGGAGGGTGAACAATGATGCTGAATTCGCCTACGGTGCTGGTCAATTGAACCCTACCAGAGCCTTAAACCCTGGCCTTGTCTATGACATGGATGAGATGTCTTATATACAGTTCCTTTGTCATGAAGGCTTCAGTGGATCATCTATAGCTCTTCTAGTTGGTGCAAAATCCTTAAATTGCTCCTCGTTGCTTCCTGGACTTGGCTATGATGCTCTTAACTACCCATCAATGCAGCTTTCCATGAAAAATGGCCGACCGCAAACCATAGGTGTTTTTCATCGAAGAGTCACCAATGTAGGTCCTCCATCCGTGTATAATGCTACCATTAAGGCGCCCCAAGGAGTGGAAATCACAATTAAGCCCACGTGTCTCTTCTTCACTCGTCTCTTACAGAAGCGGAGTTTCAAGGTTGTTGTGAAGGCAAAACCCGTGGCAAGCACTACATTCACGATTCTATCAGCTTCACTTGTATGGAAAAGCACTCGTCACACTGTGAGAAGTCCTATTGTTATTTACAGTCTCCGAGACTAACTGATTATGTTTGAAAGAATGAGGGGAGCAGGGGTAAAACCTGTTAATAAAAGGAAAGTCAGCCTTGCATACTGCAAAAATTTTAATATGTTTACACGCTTTTGCTAGTATCTTATGTAAATTGTGACACATAAGGATTTTCAAGAGCTTAGGTGCTTCCTACTAACCGAAGGATTTCGCCAAGAAACAGTCCTATATTTAGAGGCTGATGGAAAACATTGATTACAGCCATATCCTTCATATCCTGCTAATGACTCAAACACTGCTAAAAATAAAGAACTAACAGTAACAACAACTTAACCATGGTAACTTGATTAACGGCCACTCAAACTTCAAAGGTTTGTTTCCAATCAAGCAGGCCAAAACAGGACACCAATTGATTAACGGCCAATTCTCTTTACCTTTTGTTTACGTGTCTGAAAAGCTGCAAATCCCTAAAGGAGATGCAAGGGAACGTGGAATCACAGTCAAATTATACAAAATTTTTGCAGCAATAGTTTCCTCTCTAATCTGCCCCATAAAAAAGTACTTAAGATATAGTACAGCAACCTTTTTGTTTTTAATTAGTCCCGTAACAGGTGGAATTTTAGATTTACTTTAAATTTAAAATTTAATTATCATTATTTATTATTATATATCAAATATTTATCTCTCATATTTAAGTATATTATATGATAATATACTTAAATATTTTTCCTTTTGCCTAGTAATGATCTAAACAAAACTAAATAATGATCATATTATACTAAGAGTCTGTGACACGAGATTCCTTTCATATTTTTCCAGTCTTTAGATCATCGCGTTTATTGAGCTTTGGTTGTTATCGCAAAGAGGAAACTGAAACCTTATAATTATACCAATGATTGGTTCCCGATCGCCCTGATGGTTTTGCCCATCCTGGTAGGACATTAGTTTCCAACTAAGTACTCTGTTTTTATTTTACCCCATGCTGCTCAATTGGAGGCTTCTTTTGTGATGATCAGTTGCAAATGATTATGGAAAAGGAGCAATCGACTTGTCTGAATTTCATTGTGAATTTATTAAACTTACAGTTTGATCGTTGCAACTTAATTTGGGCTTATTTTTGAAGCCCATTACAAATTAGACCTAATTTTGTAATTCTGTATTATAGGTCCTAATTTGTGTAAATAGGCTAGTCTATTTAATTAGTCATAAAGAAGTCTACTTAGTCCAAATTAGTTCTATTTTTAATTAAGATATTATTAGCATAATAAAATTAATTATTTATGTTATGCTTATTTTTTAAAAATAATATCTTAATTTATGGTATTGTTGTCATGTAATTAGTATGTATTTAATTAATTAAGGAGTAGCCACAGTATCTTTAATTATGATAATGTACATATAAAGTATTGGTAAGTATATATGTTGATCACATCTAGATTTTATGTCTAATTGAATATGTTATTATGTTAATTTTACCCCACAAGGAGGTTATCATATTTTCATATTTAATTAGGATGAGATAGTAATTTTTATTTCTTAATTAACTTACTGGCTTGAAGAAATATTGATGATTTGCATAAAGTAAGCGAATCAATTTTGTATTAACATCTTTGCCTACAGGTAGGTTTTAATGACTTGTCAATTCATGTTTGTTATTTAGATATATCTTGCATTGGTAAGCATATCATTTTATTGATGGTTGTGTCTCAATTTTCTATTATCGTAAGTATGATTATATATTTATTTGCAATTCAACCTTTGATATTGTTTGATGATAAAGTTGATATTCCCTACTTAAGTGGCAACAACTATGAAGTATGGAAGGAGAAAATTTTTCTTTTATTCGGTTTGTATTGACCTTGACTATGCTTTTCAAAAAGATGAGTCTGTAGAAATTACAGCTACTAGTACACCAGTTGAAATTGCTTTATATGAATGATGGGAGCGATTCAATTGTTTGAGCATGATGTTTATCAAATCTCATATTACTACTAGTATTCATGGGTCCATATCTTATAGCTAAGTTGTTGTCGGCAAAGCTCATTGGCATCAAAGGAGTACGAGAGCACATTGCAAATGAGGGATACAGCTGCTCAGCTAAAGACCTTGAAGATTAAGATTTTTTATTCTTTTCTAGTATACTTTATCTTGAACTCTCTCCCATCTTAGTATAATCCTTTTAAAATATCTTCTAACATACAGAAAAAAACATGGTCAATTAATAAACTCTTGGTCATGTGTGTGCAAGAGGAAGGGAGATTACTACAAAAATGGGTGAAAGTGTGCATATTATCACCCAAGAAAAGGATAAGAAGCAAGCCGATGAGAAGAAAGAGAAAGCGAAAGCGAAAGCATATATAGTTGCCCATATTCTGCATAAGGAAAAATCTAAGTGCGAAGGAAAACGTGCGAAAGTATTGTCCTAATCGAAAGGCTCGGCATGAAAAGAAAGATAATCTCAATTCTTTTGTACGTTATGAATGTACAATGGTTAATGTTTGTGATAACACTTGGTGGATTGATTTTGATTTTACAATTTAAATTTCATAAATTCACAATAAAATTCAACTAAATTGATTACTCTTTTTGAAAAATATCTAAAAAAATCAAGAAATTCAAAGAAAGAGTTTCCTATCATTAATCGAAGTTTTTAAATATTTTTTCACCGTGAAGGCTATTTTGCTTGTCCAATCCCCACACGATTTTAATTTACATAATAACCAAAATTTTAAAAAATATGATGATCTCAAAGACTAAAAAAAATATGAAAGGACTCTTAGCAGCTATCATGAATATAACGCGGCAACTACTTTTGTTTTTTCGAAAGTTAGTCGAGCAACTACCAAAAAAATCTTCAGAGATGATTCCAGCAATAGTTCAGCAAACGCCACAGGAAAAGTATGGGACTCGAATCGTCCATTGTATTCTCTCTAGTATTCGATCATTTAAAAAAAAGTTAAACAAATTTGTCATGCAAAATTCAACCTGTTACATCACATTCCTATGTTGTTTGGAAGCACTGGCACCAACAGCTGCGAGCGGTTCGCTCATTCACTTTTTCATCAATGGGAGTGGAGAAGGTATCATTTCCCATGAAAGGTCAACAACCCGTCATTTCATTTCTCCATTATTAACCTGATCCTATCTCCTTCTTTATCTTTTCTAGTTGCTTTACCAATAAGGTAGAGATAGAATACTTCTATTCTTAATCATTAACCTCCTTTATTTTTCTCCTACCTTGGGAAATTATAGCAATATGTGATTGACTTAAGTACCTCTCATAATTCATTAAATCAACAAGATTTATCACTGAAAATGTTTAGTTTTCTGTAATTTTTCTAAAAACTTGGAAGCATTTCACAACATTGGAGACTCCTCATCCTTGAGGACTTCTCTATTTTTGAACTTTATCTTAATGAATTGATGACTTGCCAGGACTGCAGGGAAAAGGACTTGCATTTTCTGACATAGTGAGGCCAGTGGAAAGGAAGCATCAGGTCGAACCCAAGGCTAAATCTAGAGTGCTTGATCTGTCCCATGCCATTCACACTGTTCTCTTGAAAGCACAAAAATCCATTGTGGACAATGAGAAATAGTCTTGGCATCAATGAGGAAATATTTTGAACACTTAAGTCCATAGAATAAAGCCAAAATGAAAATGGATTGAAACTCAGATTCAGAAGAAATGGGATGTTACTGGCAGCCACTGTGTCCATGTATTTCTATTAACTCTACTTGATAAAAAGTTTTAGAAGACAGAATATAGAAAGTAATTAATTACTAATCTTTTTTCAATGAGTTTGATATTACACCGACTAGAGTTTTATATCTAAATATATGGATACAAAATGGTAACTATATAATACAATTATAAATATGACAGCAAATCAAAGTTATGTTGAGATATTCCAAAGAAATTGTAAAGAAATTGCAATATAGCAATAGATCAAACCAATCTACATCACTGTTTTGATTTTTTTTTTCTTGTGCTTGGAATTTGTATTACACCCTTAATTCGTTCCTTGTGCTAGGGATTCATCAAGTCTCTCTACACGTCTAACATTATTAGTTCTTCTATGTTATGTTTCCTTTTCCAGCAAAATCATTGTCAATCCTCAAAGCATTTCCTGTAGAAACTTTAAAGTTAGTACAATATAATATCAATAAAATTAATAAAATTTATGTAATCTATGCCCTTTATGGACCAAAATTATAATATATTAATATATAAGATGATTCGATGCTGAAGCTAACATGCATATGTCATTACACATTTTGACATTAAATTTATCACTTGAGTATATGAACTGATAAGATCAACAATATTATGGCGGCTATGTGAAAAACATTTTTCACGGATAATGTGGCATGATGGATTTTCCAAGTGAAAGGAGGAAAGTAATGATTCAATGCCATATTCTTGTATCTTCATCTGCCGGCAACTCCAAAATGGAAAGCCTTGTCAACAAGGCTACATCATTAGTTGGCGCCAATCTTTTCAAAGAACGTTTTCTTTCTTCTTTTGTTTTTTTGTTTCCCCATTTTTGGTTTCTTTCAAAGAACATTTTCCTCCAGAATATTCTTCTATGTTGAATGTAATGCTTGCAAGTGTCAAAGTAAAGAGAGTGACACTTTTTTTTTTATTACTTAAATGCTGTGCAGGAAGTTGTTTTTGTTGTGCTGTACAAAGAACACCATACATGGTGTTATGCATGTACCGTGTAAATGATGCTTTACACTTGTTTGTTTAGTTTAACAAGTGCTGATGATGTTTTATGTGCATGTTAACTGTTCTCTAAATATATATAGTGAAAACAATGAAATGAGAGTGTTTTGACGGTTTTTATGCAAACTCTGTTTCATGAACAAAAGTAGAGGCTAATATCAGTAGCTTATATCCTTGTTTGACTGCAATCTCAACATCCTAGGCTATTCTATATAGTTAGAATATGCCTTATCTTTATCAAAAAATATAACAGATTACAGAAAGTTTACCATAGAGAAGAAAAATCCTAGCATCAGTCCAAAGCAAAATAAAGGTTTCGGCAGGAATGACACTTGAAAGGAATATGATCTTCCATAATTGGTTGCTTGGTCCCGCCCGGGTTTGGCAGGCACTTCTTTTATTCACAGGAAACACGCACCATGAAAAAGATGTTAGCTAAAGTAGGGAGGTACCATTATCAAGAGGTAGAAGGTAGAAGGGACGGACATCTTGGAGTTCGGACGAGGACAATTTAATGTAGTTAGTACTCATTCATTTACTTAATTTGAACAAGTTAAAAGGTTAAAAGTTAAAACTTTTGTAACAGCTTAAGCAAAAATGGGCTGAAATTACCCTGTATGGTTGCATGGACTTGTGCCTATATAAAGTCTCCTCTCCAAGCCAATAACTCATCGTCCTTCCTACTGTCATCTCTCGTGTTGGAGACATGGAAACAGGTAACGCACTTGCCTTTCTCTAGTAACTCCTAATTTTCTTTTATGTATTTCCACTTGCTAACGTAGTTCACTGTAAGAACGCATTTGACATAGAGTTAGCTTATTCAGTTTGTAAGTAGGGGCGTCCGTCATGGGATTGATCGCTGTGTGTATTCTATTCAATTTCAACCCAAGGTTTGAGCCAGGGATACTCTGCGGCCCGGCAAACAAGCTGTCAGGCCTAGTCCTGGAGCCGGTACCCCTGATTTTGTAGCAACGTTTCATGAAATTGCCAGATTACTCTTCCATGTGTTTTCTATTAGGGGACATTGTCAACTATGTTGTGCTTTCAGCCTTTTGACTAGGCTAGCCCTTTCACGATTAATTTATGTTAGAATCGGGTGGTTACTGCAGCGTTTGCACGGCTAGCCAGGACCCCATTTTATTAAGCAGCTCCAAAGGATCATAAAGTCCCATTACATTATACGGCAAAATTATGCTATGGATCACCAGTCCTATGCATGTTGCATTTTTCGCAAAGTTCCAGGGTAGCCTACAACATTTAGATTAAGTCTGTTTTCAAATGCATTAATTCAGTATGATTCATATGTTTGCATTAAGAGTATTATACCACAACCAAAAGCAGTAGATCTGACAGTTTAGTGAATACTGGATCGATAATCATATATCCTGTTGACAAACTCGATATCAACAGTAGTACTCACATAATCAAGTTTAACTCTAAGATTTAACCTTTAATCCAATATTACGTTGGTTCAGAATTAATGATTACAAGTTAAATTTACCCCTATTCTTTCTTTCTTCGTACAGTCACCAGGATCTTTATTGCCACCTTGCTGATTCTAGCATTTGTGGCTGTAAGTTCAACAGCCCAAGCGAACAAACAGACATATATAGTCCACTTGGACAGAACCAAGATCAAGACTGCTTATCAATCTCTTGATAACTCCAGACCATGGTACGAAGCAATGCTCAATTCTATAGCTGATGTTTCATCTCAAGAAGAAGATGAATCAGAAGCAGCACCTCCCCAACTTCTTTATGCCTACGAGACAATAATGTTTGGTTTTGCAGCAAGGCTCTCATCTAAGCAATTAGAATTATTAAGCAAAATTGACGGTTTTCAATATGCAAGTCTTGATGAAGAGCTAATTAGTCTCCACACGACGCACAGCCCTCAATTTCTCGGCCTGGAAAAGGGCAAAGGGCTCTGGCATGCTTCAAATCTAAAGTCCGATGTGATAATTGGTGTGGTGGATACTGGAATCTGGCCAGAGCACCCCAGCTTCCAAGACCATGGTTTGTCTGCTATACCTTCGAGATGGAAAGGTGCTTGCATGAAAGGCACAAAGTTCTCCTCATCAAATTGCAACCGGAAACTCATTGGCGCTAAATTCTTCTTCAAAGGCTACGAGGCCATCGGCGGAAAAATCAATGAAACAGAAGATTTCAAATCTGCAAGAGATTCAAATGGTCATGGAACGCACACTGCATCAACAGCAGCTGGTAGTCTTGTTGAAAATGCAAGCCTTTTTGGCTTAGCCAATGGCTCAGCAGCAGGTTTGAGGTATACCTCCAGAATTGCAGTTTATAAAGCATGTTGGGCAACTTGCACTACCCCTGATGTTCTAGCAGCTATGGAGCAAGCCATTTTGGATGGGGTTGACGTGTTGTCACTCTCTCTTGGTGCAGCAGTTCAGCCTTACTACCGAGATCTTCTGGCTCTAGCATCATTTTGGGCAATTGCAAATGGGATATTTGTTTCTTTTAGTGCAGGCAATGAAGGCCCGTCTAAATCCACTGTTAAAAATACTGCTCCATGGATAATGACGGTTGGTGCAAGCTCCGTTGATCGAAGCTTTCCAACAATTGTCAAGCTTGGAAACGGACAAACGTTTGAAGGATCATCTTTATCTGTTGGCAAGGGAACTGAGAAATTGCCCCTAGTGTACGGGAAAACTGCTGGTGGCCAAGGAGCAGAGTATTGCATTGCTGGCTCTCTCAATCGAAAGCTTGTCCAAGGAAAAATGGTTGTCTGTCAGCGTGGAAAGAATGCCCGGGCAGAGAAGGGAGAGGTGGTGAAAATGGCAGGAGGAGCTGGCATGTTACTAATCAACACTGAACGTGAAGGTGAAGAACTTCTAGCTGACTCTCACGTTTTGCCAGCCACTTCATTAGGAGCTTCAGCTGGCAATGCTCTCAAAAAGTATATGAACTCGACAAAATCACCAACAGCTTCGATTGCTTTCAAAGGAACAACATATGGTAATCGTGCACCCATAGCAGCTGCGCTTTCATCAAGAGGGCCAAATTTAGTTGGACTGGATGTGATCAAGCCAGATGTGACGGCACCAGGAGTAAACATATTGGCAGCATGGCCAGCTATAACTAGCCCAAATGAGCTCAAAAGCGACAAGAGAAGAGTTTTGTTTAATATAGTGACCGGTACTTCAATGTCTTGTCCTCATGTCAGTGGCATAGCTGCACTGCTCAAATCCAGGCACAAAGATTGGTCACCAGCAGCAATCAAATCAGCTCTAATGACAACATCATATGTCACAGACAACAAGGGGAGTCCAATTCTGGATGTAGCTTTCAGTAGCTCTGCTACACCTTTTGCATTAGGCTCAGGTCATGTTGATCCCGAGAGAGCTTCTGATCCAGGGTTAATCTATGACATCAGTCCAAAGGATTACATATATTACTTATGCAGCCTCAAGTATAACGCTTCCCAAATATCTCTCTTCGTGGATAATTTTACTTGTCCTAAACATGCAATTATGCAGCCTGGCGACCTGAATTATCCTTCATTTGCAGTTAACTTCAAGAGCAGTGCTGCTGAAAATGTTACCTACAAAAGGACTGTCACAAATGTTGGCACTCCTAAAAGTACTTACAAAGTGCTTGTGGAAGAACCTAAAGGAGTCTCGGTGATTGTGAAGCCCAAGATTTTAACATTTAAAATGTTGGGTGAGAAATTGAGTTACAAGGTGACTTTTATAGGATTGAAAAGAACAAAACCAGTAGCAGCCTCATCTTTCGGATCCCTGGTGTGGGTTTCTGGAAAATACAGAGTCAGAAGTCCAATAGCAGCAAGTTGGATGTAGCTGCTTTGAATCAGGTTAAGATGGTAGAATTATGTATGCATTGCCTCCATTTCTTGCCCCAGTTCTAAAAAATTGTCATGTTTCTTCTTTTTTTATTTTGTTGCTGATTAATAAATATTTGGTTTCAACCTTCTTCCCTTCTTTTTTTTATTTTAATTTTAGTATGAATTGCTTGGGTTTCTCCCTTGAGCTCTAGGGTGGCTCTAACTTGAATCGCTGGCAAACGCCATGGCTAGATATGACCGAAAGCAAGATCAAGATCACAATCACTTTAATGAACTATACTGAGGGATCGGTATACGGAAGATTAATCAATGTAGCATCAAAAGTGGTTAACTGGATTTTGAGTATTGAAGATGTGGATCATCAATGGGTTGTTGGATTTCTTTTCATTAATTCGTCAAAGTAATCTTGTTTTTGGGTTGATAGGGTTTAGAATCAGTGGGCACGTCTAGTCATCTAATGTATGACTTGTATTTTGGTATAAGTTAATGAAGACCACCTATGCCCGCTATTTTGTAAAATTAATGGCGCATCTCGTTAATACCTTACCTCTGTCCTGGAGTGCCAAGTTTTTGTCATCATGGCGTTCAACTATGCAAAAAAGAAAAATACTTGAGCTAAGGAAGAAGGGCTTCGGTATTGAGCTGTGAAGAGAGAAAGAGGGGAAAAAAATTGAGAGAAAAAGAAGAAAAAATAAATTAGTTGAAACCAAATATGTTTAATCAGTAAGAAAAAAAATATAATGCACCAAAAAATTCATGAATTATTAAAAAATTTTAAATAATTTTTTATTTTTTATTATTTTAATTAAGTTCATATATTTTTATTTTAAATCAAATAAGTTTTTATAAATAATTATTGATTAATTATCATCAATCAAAATGTCATTTTATACCTATTTAATGTTAACATGGCACTAATGTGGAGTGAAAAATGTTATATACTATTATGTCACATTAACATGTCACGTCATGATTAGTATCATGTGATATAAAATAATAAGTAGAGTTTTGACTAAATCAATCATTAATTATAAATATTTATTTGACTCACAATAAAAATATAAAAATTTAAATAAATTAATAAAAAAATAAAAATTTATTTAATTTTTTTTAAAATATTATGTCTAGAAAATAAATACATTAGGTAAGGCAAAGAGCATGGTGTTCACTTCCAAAACGCTTCCTCTTGCGCCAGTGACTGCATGCTCACGAGTTGGCTTCACCATTCAAACAATCATATAGATTTTATTTGGTGTCATCAGGATACATAACTGGGTGAGTACGTTAAAACAGCAAGCAGTTGAACACCACAACCCGGCCCCAAAACCATGAGCTACAGACATTTAAAACTCAGAAACACCCAACTGTAAAGGACCGATCAGATCAGTAACCAAAGATCTTAAAAACAGTAGCTCCTTGCTCACTTACCATTTGGAAAAACCATGTCCGTTCCTATCCACTCCGAACTTGACAAGTCCTGGTCCTTTTTCGGCCACAAAAAAGGAAGTCTCTTGCTTATCTTAGCCTATGTAAAAGCCAGTCGGTGGCCCCTCTGCTTTCAATAATGTGCGCCATTTTATCGGAGGAAAACATCAAGATGGATCACCTGCACGTTAAAAACAAGCAAGGAGACCTTTCATTCGACTATTACTTGTCCAACTCCCACTAGCAACTCCAAAGGCAAGACATATTACGTATTGAGGTTCTTTTCAGGTTCTTCAATCAAGTTTCTCTTAAAGATATTATAGAGGAAAAAGACTTTAGATGTTTGAAGTTAATAGCAATACCAATTGTTTAATTATAAGAATTGAAGTGATTTTTTCTTCTATAGATTCTCAGGCATCACACAATTTCATCATCTTAAAAATATTATTATTAATTAAGAAGTTATAACAATGAAGTATACATAGTTTTAGTCAATATAAACATAAAGTTATAGACTCCGGATTCGTAGATTGTGGTTTTTAATTCAAGTACATTATGTGTGGATTAAATTTAATTTAATCCATTCATTTCTTATTGTTAATTCATCCTAATTGAATTAAAATATAAAAACCGCATTTAATGTACTAAAATATTTCTCTTTCTTAACCAAGAATGATGAAGATATATAGCTAAATGTTCCATTTCATGGGGGCCTTAATGGTATTTTCCGCCAGTTGGTGATGCTGTCAGCATTCTCAAATCAATTTATCACCTCGCCATCAATCATGCTTAACGCCTTGTTTAACCCTAAAGAGTGAAGTCTTGGTCGTTATTTCAAAAAGCAAAGCTTGGTTATTTTGGCGTTTGTTGGAGCCAGTCTGCCCCTCCACACTACGGCCGAACCGGACCAAGACCTAAAGCAAGCCAAAGCCTTGTTCCATTATTATTTTCAATAACACCTCTCAAAAGACTAATTGGTTAACCCACAAGCCACTTCAAAGACAAAACAAGTTACGTCTTGAGGTTGTTAAACCAAGTTTCTTTCAAGATTATAGACCAAAAAAAAAAACCTTTATTTTTGAAGTTAATAGTCATACCAATTGTTTGACTATATGAATTGAATTGGTTTTCAGCATTATATTTTTATTAAGACCTCTTAAAGTCTAATTGGTTAACCCACAAGCTACTTCAAAGACAAAACAAAGTATTGAGGCTCTTAAAGTAAGTTTCTTTCAAGATTATAGACAAAAAATACCAATTGTTTACCTATATGAATTGAATAGATTTTCAGCATTAAATTACCACAGTATTATTTAAATCTAATTTAACTTGTTCAATTTTCATGACCATAACCTCCTGGAAACTTTTAAATTGGAGTACTAAAGCTCATTTGACTAATAATTGTAGCTTTTATAACTTTGTGTTCTGGACTCCATTAATTGTTAAAAGCAATGTGAAAGAGATTCCAACATAGAACCTGTCAAATGCTTTCGAATGAGAGTCATAGAGTCATGCTTTATTCTTTATTTTTTTCTTTAGCCTGAATCGTACCTCTGTTTTTCAACATACAATATTGGGCATTGGCTGTGAATTTAAGAAGGAAGTTCACAGACACACACCAAAAAGGAAAAGAAAACCCATCTTCGAATGATTAATAATTTCTTTTCCTAAAATATGATTTTAATGATCATTTGCCCATACTTATAGCACCCATTAATCAAACTGTTATTTCAATGCTATTTTTTTTTTTAAATATAAAACTAGTACAATATAAAAACAATAAAATAAATAAAATTTTTATAAATTATACCCTTTATTGACCACACTAATTATAACAAAAATATATGATGATTTGATGCTAAAGTTAATATCTGTAAATATATACTTATACATTTGGCATTAAATTGATTAATTCTGTATGTGAATTGATAATAAGATCAACTATATGATCGCCACGTACGTGAAAAGCATTTGTCACGAGTGACATGATGATTTTTCAAACTCAAAGCAGGAAAGTAATGATTTAATGTTACTCCTGAATCTTGATCTGCCTGCCTGCAACACGAAAATGGAAATGGCTATATTTTAAATTGGGCCAATCTTTTTAAACAACATAATTTTTTTTTTTGTTTTTGGTATAATATTTATAAAAATGTTTAAATTATTTAAAAAATTAAATAAATCTTTATTATTTTATTACGTTCAATCGAATTTTTATATTTTTATTTTAAATTAAATATCTCTTTAATAATTTTATTTTGAGTCAAATAAGTTTTTTTAACTAGTGGTTAACTTAATCAAAATATCATTTATCATTTTATACTATATAATTTGTACATTTTACATATCATATTAGATAATGATGTGATACGATGATATAATCTTATAACATTACATTGTCGTCATGTCAACATTAGATAAGTACAAACTGATAAATAGTAATTTGATTAATGACAATATAAGCATAGACCTAAAAGAGCATACACCTTGAAGTTTGCATGTAGGGACAATTTAATGTGGTTATCACTCATTGATTTACTTAATATTTTTGAGCAAGTCAAGGGTTAAACGTCACAAAAAACAGCACAAGAAAAATTGGGCTGAATTACCCTGCATGGTATCATGAACTTTTGCCAATATATAGTCTCCTCTTCAAGTCAATAACTCACCATCATTCCTATTAGTTCGTCTCCTCTCTCTTTTCTCGTGTTTGAGACATGGAAACAGGTATTGAACTTGTCTTTCTCTAGTAATTCCTTCCATGCATTGCCACTGTTTTACTGTATGAATACATTTGAGTTTGACAGAGAGTTAGCTCATTCAATTTGTTAGGAGGGGGGGTAGTGCATAGTGGTCTGGCAACGTCATGGGGTTGCTCGCTCTATATATTCTATTCAATTTCAACCCCAAGGCTCGAGCCAGGTATACTCTGGGCCGCGGCGAAGAAGCTGGCAGGCCTAGTCGTGGAGCCGGTAGTCCTGATTTTACAGCTAAGTTTCATGAAATTGCAGATTACAACATCGCCGACTATGTTGTGCTTTCAGCCTTTATGACTAGGCTACGCCCTTGCTTGATTAATTTATGTTAGAAACTGGTGTTACTGCAGCGTTTGCACAGCTAACCATGATGGTATTTTATTTAGCAGCTCTGAAGGATCATAAAGTCTCATTATATTACATGGCAAAATTACACTATGGATTACTGGTTTCCATCCATGATGCATTTTTTGCATAGTTCCAGGGTAGCCTACAACTTATAGATTGAGTCTGTTTTCAAATGCATTAATTCAGCATTATTCATATGTTTGGGTAAATTCTCTGCAGTTTTTTAATGCTTTGCTTGCCACTGGTGTGATGATAATGATCTATGATGGTTTCCAGTTCATCCCTACCTTTTCCTTTTTTAGTATGGATGATGGATGTTCATTTTGAGGTATATTTGCATGTTCAGGTGGGCATGAATATTTTCTGCCCCTTTGCTTTTGCCATGTGTTTTGTGGCTGAACCGTGTTGCCATTTGGGACCCAGGGGACTTCTTGTTTTTTCTGTGGCTGAATGTTGTGACCCATTTGGTCTCTTTGTAACAGAGGATTAGCAGCTGAAGGGATTTTCTCTACCCTCTCTGCTTTTTTCTGGCAACCCCCTTGCCAGCTCTTTCAATGAAATGTTCATGCCCTTCAAAAAAAAAAAAAAAGAAGTATCATACCACAAGCCATTTTCATAAGAGCAAAAACAGTAGATTATGACTGTTTACTGAATACTGGATGGATAATTATATATTCTGTTAACAAACTCGATATCAACAATAGTACTCACACAATCAAGTTTAACTCCTGGATTTAACCTTTAATTCAATAATATGTTGGTTCAAAATCAATTATTTAATGTTAAATTTCCCTATATTCTTTCTTTCTTACAGTCACCAGGATCTTTATCGCCACCTTGCTGTTACTAGCATTTGTGGCCATAAGTTCAACAGCTCAAGCAAAGAAACAAACATATATAGTCCACTTGGACAGGACCAAGATCAAAACTGCTTATCAATCTCTTGATAATTCCAAACCATGGTACGAAGCAATGCTCAATTCTATAGCTGATGTTTCATCTCAAGAAGAAGATGGATCCGAAGCAACACCTCCCCAACTTCTTTATGCCTACGAGACTGTAATGTTTGGTATCGCAACAAGGCTCTCATCCAAGCAATTAGAATTGCTAAGTAAAATTGACGGCTTTCAATATGCGACTCTTGATGAAGAGCTAATTAGTCTCCACACGACGCATACCCCTCAATTTCTCGGCCTAGAAAAGGGCAAAGGGCTCTGGCATGCTTCAAATCTAAAGTCCGATGTGATAATTGGTGTGGTGGATACTGGAATCTGGCCAGAGCACCCCAGCTTCCAAGACCGTGGTTTGTCTGCTATACCTACAAGATGGAAAGGTGCTTGCGTGAAAGGCACAAAGTTCTCCTCATCAAATTGCAATCGGAAACTCATTGGCGCTAAATTCTTCTTCAACGGCTACGAGGCGGCCGTTGGAAAAATCAACGAAACAGAAGATTTCAAATCTGCAAGAGATTCAAATGGTCATGGAACGCACACTGCCTCAACAGCAGCTGGTAGTCTTGTTGAAAATGCAAGCCTTTTTGGCTTAGCCAATGGCTCAGCAGCAGGTTTGAGGTATACCTCCAGAATTGCAGTTTATAAAGCATGTTGGTCAATTTGCTCTATCCCTGATGTTCTAGCAGCTATGGAGGAAGCCATTTTGGATGGGGTTGACGTGTTGTCACTCTCTCTTGGTACAGCAGCTCGGCCTTATTACCGAGATTATATGGCTCTAGCATCATTTCAGGCAATTGCAAATGGGATATTTGTTTCTTGTAGTGCAGGCAATTACGGCCCGTCTAAATCCACAGTTAGCAATACTGCTCCATGGATAATGACGGTTGGCGCAAGCTACCTTGATCGAAGCTTTCCAACGATTGTTAAGCTTGGAAATGGACAAACGTTTGAGGGATCATCCTTATATGTTGGCAAGGGAACAAAGCAATTGCCCCTTGTGTATGGGAAAACTGCTGGTGGCCAAGGAGCAGAGCATTGCATTGCTGGCTCACTGAATCGAGATCTTGTCCAAGGAAAAATGGTTGTTTGTCAGCGTGGAGAGAATGCCCGTACAGAGAACGGAGAGGTAGTGAAAATGGCAGGAGGAGCTGGAATGTTACTAATCAACACTGAAAATGACGGTGAAGAACTTCTAGCTGACTCCCACGTTTTGCCAGCCAGTTCATTAGAAGACTCAGCCGGTAAAGCTATCAAAAAGTACATGAACTCAACTAAATCGCCAACAGCTTCAATTGTTTTCAAAGGGACAACTTATGGTAATCGTGCACCCACACTAGCCGCTTTTTCATCAAGAGGGCCAAACCTAGTTGGACTGGATGTGATTAAGCCAGATGTGACGGCACCAGGAGTAGGCATACTGGCAGCATGGCCAGCTATAACTAGCCCAAGTGAGCTCAAAAGCGACAAGAGAAGAGTTTTGTTTAATATAATTTCTGGTACTTCAATGTCTTGTCCTCATGTTAGTGGCATAGCTGCACTGCTCAAATCCAAGCACAAAGATTGGTCACCAGCAGCAATCAAATCAGCTCTAATGACAACAGCATATGTTGCGGACAACAAAGGGACTCCAATTCTGGATGTAGCTTCTGGTAGCTCTGCTGCACCTTTTGGACTTGGCTCAGGTCATGTTGATCCCGAGAGAGCTTCTGATCCAGGGTTAATCTATGATATCAGTCCCAAGGATTACATATATTACTTATGCAGCCTCAAGTACACCGATTCTCAAATCTCTGGCTTCGTGTATAATTTTACTTGTCCTAAAGATGCAATTATGCAGCCTGGAGACCTGAATTATCCTTCATTTGCAGTCAACTTCAAGAGCAGTGCTGCTGAAAATATTACTCTTACGTACCATAGGACTGTCACAAATGTTGGAACTCCTAAAAATACCTACGATGTGCTTGTGGAAGAACCTGAAGGAGTCTCCGTGGTTGTGACGCCTAAGGTTTTAGCATTTAACATGTTGGGTGAGAAATTGAGTTACAAGGTGACTTTTATAGGATCGAAAAGGACAAAACCAGTTGCTGCCTCATCTTTTGGATCCCTGGTGTGGGTTTCTGGAAACTACAGAGTTAGAAGTCCAATAGCAGCAAGTTGGTTGAAGATGCATTGAATCGAGTCGAGATGGTAGAATTATATTACGTGTACTACTGCTACTACTTCTTTTCCCATTTTCTATCTTGAGTGCTCTACCTGTTGAAGGAATAAAAGTGTGTGGGCTGCTCCACAACCATGAAAACTACTTTACTCAGTGCTTTGATCTGTGTTGTTAGTTGTACTATTGCTTCCTTCTATTTCCAAGAACATACACTCCATGTCCTATATTTGGAAGCTTTAAACCCATCAACCATTTATATTTATCTAAGGAACAAAACTAAATAGTAGTATGCAAAATTTATGTATTAATCCTTATCAAGATTGGACTGTTCCAGAAAAAGAAAATAGAATTAATTATGTCCTGTTTAGACTTTGAAGCCCAAGATCGTTTCTTAAGCAAAACTATATAGCATAATATAAAACATTATTTTATTATATACTGTATTTTTCTTAAATTTACAACAAAAATATAATAAACTTTAGAACACAAACTGGGGCCCAACTTATATTGACAAGCTTGGGCAAGCCATCTGGCCGGTCCAATTCAACCTTGTTAAACGTTTTTTTTTTTATTAAAATGTCTTTTTTCTTTGTTTTTTGCACCACCAAAAGAATCAAACACACTTCTTTTGAGCTCGTCTTTTTTCTAGCAAAAAAGCAAAAAAGAAAAAAAAAAAGTTGAACTCATCTTTTGACGAAGCCGATGTATTACTAACTTTTCCATTTTATGTCGCCTCAGCGCTTCTTTGTTGCATGTGGGTGATGCTATCAGCTTTTTTAAATCAATCTATTTGATTTAGTTTGATCGCTTGTTGTAATGATCCGAATTCAAATATTATTGATTTAATAATTTTTTAAATTTAAATTATATAAATTTTAAACATTTTAATGCAAATCATATCAATATCTTATGTAAAATGAGATATTAAAATTATTATTGTCTCTTCACTCTTGGTCATCATGCTTAAAAACTTTTTAGTTCTCAAAATAAGCTTGTTTCGTCAGTGTTTTTTTTATTTTAAAAGTTATTATGAAAAATAATAATTTTTAAAATTAAATTAAAATTATTTGATAAATTTACTTTTATAAATAAGTTGTTTGACAAAACAACTTATATAAATTTTAATTGTAGTTAAATTACCATACATGGTATTTAACAAAATAACTTTCTATATATTAATCACAAATTCTTTTATTCACAATATATAAAAGTTAATTTTATTTTTTATATATTTAAAATAAATTTTTAAAAATATAAAAAGTATTTTTTTATAACATAAAAGTTTGTTATTAATAATAAATCATTAAAAAAAATTTCACAAATAATTTATAAATAACACATAATTCATAAACAACTCATGAATCGGCGATTTTTATTTTTCATCAATTGAAGGAGGGAGGAATTTTTTGAGAGGATAATGTTGGGATTGTCCTCTTTGGGTCATTTTGACGTATCTTAAAAGAGAGGCCGGATTAATTGCCTGGATTGAAACCAAAAGTAAAAGACAAGGGTATACATATACATCATTATTCTGATGAAGTTTTGTCGATTTCATATTTTCTTTAATCCTCGGCCACTTCCACTTCACTCCGTTTGCTCTTGCATGAGGCTTTGCATGTAACTTCCAATGGACTCAAGGGAAAACTTGGAATGATGAACACTGATTATGTCAAAAAGAGGAAATGAAAATCTTACTACTGATCCTGCAAGGGCTTGGAATTCTTTTTTCTTTCCCTGGTTCAACCTGCTGAACTTCCCTTGGAGGTAAAGTTACCATATATCTTATTGGAATTTCAGCATACAGACCAACAATCGTGGCTTAAAAGACCCTTTATTCTTCTTCTGCCAAAGCCACCCTGAATTATCTCCCCACCCCCCACCCCACTAAAGCACTAACCAAGTAAACATCATGTGCTAGCCCTTCTGGGGTAAAGAATGTCAGGCACCATCCCTTTCTAGATTTTCTGCTGTACCTACTGCATTGAAATCTGCTCCTAACATTGTTCTAGGATCCCAAATCCGAAAAACTATTTCATATGTTCCCTCAGGTCTAGTTGGCCTTGAATGGTTTAAAAAGAATCTTTAAACAGCATATTGCTCACACTTTCACTAAGCTGTAAAAATATACTAGTACACTCCAGTCTGTCAAAAATATGAAATCTGAAATGTAATAGGAGAAACATGGAAACAAGGTATCAGTACTTCCAGCAAATATAGAATTCTAGCCTGCCCACCCTGTCTTGTATTTTTTTCCTTCTAGGGACCTTTCTTATCTCTTTGGTATCTTGGCGTAGTGATAAACCATGGCCCATAAATATGGAAAAAAGCAAGAAATATTTTATAACAGTTAAGGACAAAATTCTCCAACACCAAAGAAATTGGGACACCCAGCTTAAAGAAATGTTCCATGTACAAGTTTTTGATGTTAATGCTCCATTAACTTGATTGTCATAATGGTAATAATTAACGAATTCAGCACCATAGAAAGTGGCAATCGTCCCAACCCAACTATTGAATCCGTTAACATGGCACAGCTACTTGCCATTTAATTGGAGTATATAAAGATTTCAATATCCAGTTCATTGCTATCATGATTCCTAAGAGAAAAGCACACTACTCTAACTTGATCAGCTATTAGATTATTACTCGAAATAAGCATGTTGATTGAAATCACTTGCTACCCCAAATTTCATGTTACTCTGATGACTATTTATTGACACTAGTGTGCGAGTATAAATTGAAGTTGGTATGCGAAACGTATCTGGTTAAGTAATCCAAATCCACTTTAGAACTTTGGAAAACCTATTAGCATTATTGTTGTTTGGACTTAAAACCCAAAGTTGTGACAAAATCTTACTGAATAGCCGCCTTTCAAGTTCACATTAGCGATGGATTGGTCCCACTCTCCAACTCTTTCCCATCTGTTGCTAATGGAGGAGGATTGTGCAGCTTTAATTTGCTCTCTCGCCCATCCATTTATCCACTTGAAGCGTGCACTTTTATAGTCAGACAAAAGGAAAAAAGTAAGGGAACACTTTTGTTGTATAATAATAAGCATTGAGCTTAAGAAGTGCAGTCTTTAGCTAGGTATCCTCCACTCTTTGCCTATATAAGTTCTAGTCCTGGTTGGTCATTCCTCGTCCTGCATATTCCTTCTCATTCTCTCGGGCTATGCTATGGAGACAGGTGATCCTCATTAATTTGTCTTTCCTCTTTCAATGAACGCATAGCTGATACAATTGTCCTTTATACTTTATATTACATTATTCAATCAGTAAAGCTGAATCAAAATTCATGTCTTATTCATAACTTTAGCATCCATTGTATGAATGCCCTGCTCACACTTTCCATCTCTTTCTTCTTTCACTTTTTTAATCAATCAATCTTTTTTTAAAAAAAACTTTTCTTTCTGGTCCAATTGTCCGATCATAATCCATAATCATGGATTACATTACATTGGCTATTAGGTTGATTCATTCTTGACTGATGGTGTCTATTGTGAGTAATTCTGCTGAAGTTTTGAACATTCCACTGCACATGTGTAGGTCATTTTCAACATCGTATGATTTAAAATTAGTTTGTTGTGGCTCTCTTCCGAATTAACATTTCATTGTCATTCTTAGAGAAAAGAGTAAAATGTAATCTACTAGCAACATTTATAAATCAGATAACTATATCATTTTTTTGTTGTTTTGTTCTCTTTAATTACAGCAACCATGATATGTAAAACAGCCTTGCTGCTGTTAGTCTTCTTAGCGACAACTTCAATTGCCTCGATGAACAGGCAGACTTATATAGTTCACATGGACAAGACCAAGATAGCAGCCTCACATCATTCTCTAGGCAACTCCAAAGAATGGTACGAAGTAGTGATCGACTCTATCACTGGTCTCTCAGCAGAAGAAGAAGAAAATGATTCTGAATCGACATCTCCCCAGCTAATTCATGTCTATAAATCTGCAATTTCTGGTTTTGCTGCAAAGCTCTCCACTAAGGAACTAGAATCACTGAAAAAGATGACTGGTTTCCTCTCTGCCACTCCTGATGAAATGTTGACTCTACACACAACACGATCCCCTCAATTTCTTGGCCTGGAATTGGGAAAAGGACTCTGGAATGCTTCAAATTTGGAGTCTGATGTGATAATAGGCGTGGTGGATTCTGGAATCTGGCCAGAACATATCAGTTTCCAGGATGAAGGCATGCCACCAGTGCCGTCAAGATGGAAAGGAGCTTGTGAGGAAGGCACAAAGTTCACACAATCAAATTGCAATAAAAAACTCATTGGTGCCAGATCCTTCTTCCAAGGCTACGAGGCTGCTGCTGGCTTGATCAATGAAACAACAGATTATCGATCTGCAAGAGATGCAGAAGGCCATGGAACACACACTGCATCAACTGCGGCTGGTAACCTCGTTGAAAATGCAGGCATTTTTGGCTTGGCCAATGGCTCGGCGGGTGGAACGAGATACACGTCTAGAATTGCAGCATATAAAGTGTGTTGGTCTGAAGGTTGTGTTAGCTCTGATATACTAGCAGCCATAGACCAAGCCATCCTTGATGGTGTTGACGTGTTGTCACTCTCTTTAGGAGGTTCTGCAAAGCCTTATGATAGCGATAAAATTGCAATAGGAGCATTTCAAGCAATCAAAAAGGGGATTTTTGTTTCATGCTCTGGTGGCAATTCGGGCCCATCTAGCTCAACTGTTTCCAATACCGCGCCATGGATTATGACTGTGGCTGCAAGCTATCTTGATCGGAAATTTTCAACGACCGTCAAACTTGGAGATGGGCAAACTTTTGAGGGTTCATCTCTATATGTTGGCAAGGCAACAAAGCAGTTACCACTTGTGTACGGAAGAACAGCTGGTGATGCAACAGCTGTGTTTTGCATTGACGGCTCACTCAAGCGTAAACTTGTGAAAGGCAAAATCGTTGTTTGCCAACGAGGAATCACTAGTCGAGCGGAAAAGGGAGAGCAAGTAAAATTGGCCGGGGGAGCTGGAATGCTGCTGGTCAATACCGAAAATGAAGGTGAGGAACTTTTTGCAGATGCACACATTTTACCAGCCACTGCTTTGGGTGCATTAGCTGGCAAAGCCATCAAAAAGTACCTGAACTCAACTACAAAGCCAACTGCTTCAATTACTTTCAAAGGAACAGTGTATGGCAACCCTGCACCAATGATGGCAGCGTTCTCATCAAGAGGACCAAATGACGTTGGACCGGACTTGATCAAACCTGATGTAACTGCACCAGGGATGAACATATTGGCAGCATGGCCTCCCTTGCTTAGCCCAACTCAGCTGGAGAGTGACAAAAGGAGTGTTCTGTTCAATGTAGTTTCAGGAACTTCGATGTCTTGCCCTCATGTCAGTGGCATAGCAGCACTCATCAAATCAGTGCACAAAGACTGGTCCCCAGCAGCCATCAAATCAGCTCTTATGACAACAGCTTACGTTCTGGACAACACGCACGGGGGAATCTTAGATGTTGCTTCAAGTAACCCTACCGTGGCTACACCTTTCGCATTCGGTTCAGGTCACGTTGACCCTGAAAAGGCTTCTGATCCAGGATTGATCTATGACATCACCCCAGAAGATTACTTGAACTATTTGTGCAGCCTGAAGTATTCAGCTTCCCAGATAGCATTGTTCGCAGGACAGGGTTTCACTTGTCCGAAAAATCCAACTATGCAACCCGAGGACCTAAATTACGCTTCTTTTGCTGTTAATTTCAAACCTAACAGCAAAAGTAATACCATCACCTTCACAAGAACTGTCACACATGTCGGGATCCCTAATGTTACTTTCGTAGTACAACGGAATGAACCTAATGGAGTATCAATGACGATTGAGCCAGAGATTTTGAAGTTTGGAAAGCCAGGCCAGAAGCTTAGCTACAAGATCACTTTCACACAAAAGAAAGGAACAACACCCCGAGAGCCCTCCTTCGGCTTCATAGATTGGGTGTACCTTCAGAAATACCATGTCAGGAGCCCCATAGCAGTTACTTGGACGTAGCGTAGGTTCGAAAGATGGCAAAAGTCCTTGAGTTGAAGTGTAGATGCTTTCTAATCATTCAAGTTCCAAGAGTTTTTGCCGAAAAAAAATTAAAACATATGGAATATGCCTAAAAATAATTAAAAGAAAGGTTCTTTGCATGTGACACACCATGTTAATCTCATGTATTGCTAGGGACCAATCATTATTATTGAAAGAAAAATGAAATTGAAGAGCTATAAATAACATTTTCAAGAATTTCCCAGTGACTTCACTAATTCTTTTTTTTTTTTTTTTGGTGAAATTTCATATTAAATATACAAAATAAGAAACGTTGTAAAGTTTGGCAAGCATCNCACCTTACCAGCCCTACTTATGGGGCATCCATAAAAATGATATATTTTATAATTATTTAATTTTATATTATATATATTATATATATATTTATATATATATATATATATATTTGAACATAGTATAGGTATTCAAAGTTTGTAGATACAATTTTAGTGATGGTAAAGATTTTAAATGCAATGATTAAGTCATGTGAAACAGAACTTTGAGTTGTAGACATCCATTTTAGAACTTTGAAAAAGCTATCAGCGTTAATCTGGCTTGGACTTAAGTGCATAGTTGTGACCTAATCTTAATGAATAGCCGCCATTCATGTTCACATTAGCCATGGATTGGTCCCACTGTCCATCTCTTTCCCTTCCGATGCCAATGGAGGAGGATTTTGCAGCTTTAAATTGCTCTCTCGCCCATCCATTTATCCACTTGAAGCCTGCACTTTTGTAATCAAACAAAGGGATAAAGTAAGGGATACACTTAATTTTTTAATCAAACAAAGGGATAAGTGTGCGGCTTATCTATTGATATTTGAACTAAACTTAACGTTTGAAACATTGTTCCAAATTTATGTGCAGATAATACTTATCAACTCACTGTGTAGTGTAACCTCTGTATAAATACATGTAAAATTTGTTCAAATGAACTTAAGGAAGTTATCTGAGTAGTTCATCACAATATTGTTAGCTTCAGTTATCGAGCATATATTTATATATTAAGCTCCTGTCCTGGTTGGTCATTCCTCGTCCTGTATGTGCTATGGAGACAGGTGAGTTTCATTTGTCCTTACTCTATCAATGAATGCGCAGCTGATACAACAGCCCTTTGTACTTTATATTTCTTGACATTATTCAGTCAGTAGAATTGAATCCATAATCCTGTCTTATTCATTTCTTCGGCATCCATTGTATGAATACCCTGCTCACACTTTCCAAATCATATAGGCCATTTTCAACATCTTAAGATTTAAATTTAGTCTATTGTAGCTCTCTTCCGAATTAACATTTCATTTCTACTGGTAACATTTATCAATCAGATAAC
Source organism: Theobroma cacao (assembly GCF_000208745.1). Classification (NCBI taxonomy): domain Eukaryota; kingdom Viridiplantae; phylum Streptophyta; class Magnoliopsida; order Malvales; family Malvaceae; genus Theobroma; species Theobroma cacao. Next base: position 35,055,323 of record NC_030850.1, on the reverse strand, counting down.
TATATGTTTGATTCGTTCTCTTTAATTACAGCAACCATGATATGTAAAACAGCCTTGCTGTTGTTAGTCTTTGTAGCGACAACTTCAATGGCTTTGATGAACAGGCAGACTTATATAGTTCACATGGACAAGACCAAGATAGCTGCCTCACATCATTCTCTAGGCAACTCCAAAGAATGGTACGAAGCAGTGATCGACTCTATCACTGATCTCTCAGCTGAAGAAGAAGAAAGTGATTCTGAATCGACATCTCCCCAGCTAATTCATGTCTATGAATCTGCAATTTCTGGTTTTGCTGCAAAGCTCTCCTCTAAGGAACTAGAATCACTGAAAAAAATCGATGGTTTCCTCTCTGCAACTCCTGATGAAATGTTCACTCTACAAACTACACGTTCCCCTCAATTTCTTGGCCTAGAATATGGAAAAGGACTCTGGAATGCTTCGAATTTGAATTCTGATGTAATAATAGGCTTGGTGGATTCTGGAATCTGGCCAGAACATGTCAGTTTCCAGGATGAAAACATGCCACCAGTGCCATCAAGATGGAAAGGCCCTTGTGAAGAAGGCACAAACTTCACAAAATCAAATTGCAATAAAAAAATAATTGGTGCCAGATATTTCTTCAAAGGCTACGAGGCTACTATTGGCAAATTCAGTAAAATAACCGATTATAAATCTGCAAGAGATTCTGTAGGCCATGGGACACACACTGCATCAACTGCGGCTGGTAATCTCGTTGACAATGCAAGCATGTTTGGCTTGGCCAATGGCACGGCGGGTGGAATGGGATACACGTCTAGGCTTGCAATATATAAAGTGTGTTGGAATGATGGTGCTGCTGCTGGCTCTGATATAATAGCAGGCATAGACCAAGCCATAGCTGATGGTGTTGACGTGTTGTCACTTTCTTTAGGAAGTTTTATTTCAAAGCCTTATAATCTAGATGAAATTGCAATATCAACATTTCAAGCAGTCAAAAAAGGGATTTTTGTGTCGTGCGCTGGTGGCAATTCAGGCCCATCTAGCTCAAGTGTTACCAATACCGCTCCGTGGATTATGACTGTGGCTGCAAGCTATCTTGATCGGAAATTTGCAACGACCGTCGAACTTGGAGATGGGCAAACTTTTCAGGGTTCATCTCTATATGTTGGCAATGAAACAAAGCAATTACCACTTGTATATGGAGAAACAGCCGGTGGTAATAAAAATACAATCTTTTGCGCTGAGGGCTCACTCAATCGTGAACGTGTGAAAGGAAAAATCGTTGTTTGTGACTCGACCCTCATCTTTAGTCGATTTGAACAGGGGGAGCAAGTAAAATTGGCCGGAGGAGCTGGAATGCTACTGTTAAACGACGAAAAGCAAGGTGAGGAACGTGCGTTGGTTGCACAACCTTTACCAGACTCCTCATTAGGTTTTTCAGAAAGCAAAGCCATCAAAGAGTACCTGAAATCAACCACAAACCCAACTGCTTCAATTACTTTCAAAGGAACAGAGTATGGCAAGCCTGCACCAATGATGGCAGCATTTTCATCAAGAGGACCAAATGCGGTTGGACCAGACTTGATTAAACCTGATGTAACTGCGCCAGGGGTGAACATATTGGCAGCATGGCCAGGCTTGACTGGCCCGTCCTCGTTTAAGAGTGACGAAAGGAGAGTTCTGTTCAATATAGCTTCGGGCACTTCGATGTCTTGCCCTCACGTTAGTGGCATAGCAGCACTCCTCAAATCAGTGCACAATGACTGGTCCCCTGCTGCAATCAAATCAGCTCTTATGACAACGGCTTATGTTCACGACGATAAGTGCGGGGAAATCGCAGATGTTGCTTCTAGTAACTATACCGCGGCTACACCTTTTGCATTCGGCTCAGGTCATGTTGACCCTGAAAAGGCTTCTGATCCAGGATTAATCTATGACATCACCCCAGAAGATTACTTGAACTATTTGTGCAGCCTGAAGTATTCAGCTTCCGATATAGCAAAGTTTGCAGGGAAAGATTTCACTTGTCCCCAAAATCTAACTATGCAACCCGGAGACCTAAATTACCCTTCTTTTGCAGTGAATTTCAAACGTTCCATCGACAATAATACTGTTACCTTCACAAGGACTGTCACACATGTCGGGATCCCTAATGTTACTTATGAAGTACGTGGGACTGAACCGGATGGAGTATCAATAACGGTTGAGCCAGAGATTTTGAAGTTTGAAAATCCAGGCCAGAAGCTTAGCTACAAGATTACTTTCACACAAAGGAACGGAACAGTACCCCGAAAGACCTCCTTCGGCTACATAAAGTGGTCGTGCCTTGATAAATACCATGTCAGGAGCCCCGTAGCAGTAACTTGGTAGCAGAGTTGGGATTGTTAGGTTTGCTTTCTAATAAGTCCCAGGAGTTTGTTGAAAAAATGCCCAAAAATAATTAAAATAAATTTAGTTTGATTAACATGTACCTTGATAAAATACAATATTTCCTTGTTTGACAGGGAAACGCTTTTAAGGTTCGTGGTGGCTTCCTTAATTATTTCAGTGCTGGGATGAAAAGTCAGTCCTGTCAAATACTCAAACCCGAAAGAAAAATACTACTTGTCCTGGTTTTCTTGGATTCCTCAACTCAATTCTTCGTCATTCGCTTGACTCCGTTAAAACAAATTGAAAGCAAAATCTGTAGATCAGCTACGTGTACAATTCTTTTCTAATTTTCAAAGATTAGAGATCTTTCTCTCGTGACATAATCTGCTTTGATTTTACAGTTTAATACTATTGAATTATATCTACGCGTAGTGGTTAAACGTAAGAACTGTTCCCCACGTGGCTAGGGGTTAACAGGTAAACAAAACTGCCCTGTCTTTGGTTTTCCCACGGCAGATTGGTGAAACCCAATCCGAAAGACAGCCGAAACATGAAAACGCCGATGTGGCAACCTGTGGTTTCTTCCTTGACACAAGTTGTCAACGCGAAAGGGATTTTTACCTATAGAAGCTTCTTTTAATTGCATTTCTCTCCACAAATGCTTCTCTCTCTATCTTTGTTTCTTCCAATTTTTTTTCTATGAAGATTCTCAGAAGGAGAGATATCATCCACCTTATTAAATGATCCAAAAGTTCCCAATAGGTAACTGTTTCTCTGCCTCTTTCCCTGAGAACCCAAGTTGAATTATTTTCTGTTTTCTTTCATTTCTTTGTGTTCTTTCTTCTTTTCTTTTGTTTTAAGAAGAAAGGAAAAGAGATTGCTTTTCCTTTTCGGGTCTCTTTGTTTCATTTGGGCTTCTTGGGTTTTTGTTTTTTGGTTTTTTGATTCAAATCCTGTTATTAGAATTGAATTCTCCATTGCTACTGAGAACTATAACTCAATTTGATTTCTTCTGCATCTTTTTTGTTATATGTATGAAGGAAAAAGTTTCCTTTTCTGTACATGATTTGATTACCATCATAAAGAATCATAATTTGATATAGAGTTTGATGGATAATTACCCATACAATAATCCGTATTCATATCCGTATCACCATGGATATCCTCCTCCAAATCAAGATCCATATGCGCCTCCACCACCATATCAATACCCTTACAGTTCTCCCCATTACCCTTATCCACCAGCAGCATATCCGGCCCAAACCTCTCATTCAGCTCCCTTAGACTATTCGCATTCTCCTTCTGGACCGATTCCTTATCAATATCCGTACCCAGTTTCTCCAAATCCAATTCCTCAAACTTCTCCTCCACCTACTCTTCAACATCATGGTAGTTTTCAGTATGGTTCATCTCCGTACCCTTATCAGCAATCCTTACCAGGACATTACCCACCTCCTGAGAGTGATTCTCAAGTATCTTCGTCTTATCAACAATCTGCACAATACCCTCCTCCTGAAAGTAACTCACAAGTATCTTCCTCTTATCAACAACCTGCACGATACCCTCCTCCTGAAAGTAATTCTCAGCTACACTCCAGAGACAATAGCTTCTCTGGTCATAACAGGCAGGAAAGTACAAGTTCTTTAGGATCAAATACTGATAGTACTCAATCTCATGCCTCGGCTTATCCGCCTTTGGATGATCTTTTGAGTAACGTGCATTTGTCTGATAGTCGCCTGACAGTGCCTGCATCACCCCCAGCACCTTCAGGGCCTCCATTGCCCACGTCTGCTTCAACACCTGAGGTACAAAGTCCAGTTTATGGGCATGCTAGTCCAGGGAATTTTTATGGATATCCTAATAACTCTTTTTCTAGTAATTGGGAGGGGTCTTATTGGGGCCGGATGGATTCCTCCGATCACTCTGCTTTTGCCCATTCGGGTTCATTCAATGGATCACAACATAGCCAGGGTATGCAGATTGTGCCTTTCCAGAAAGGTTCACTGAGAGTTTTGCTCCTACATGGAAATTTAGATATTTTGGTTTATGATGCAAAGAATCTTCCCAACATGGATATGTTCCATAAAACTTTAGGTGATATGTTTGGGAAATTACCTGTAAATGTCACCAACAAGATTGAAGGACACATGAACCGGAAAATTACAAGTGATCCTTATGTCTCAATTGCAGTTGGAGGTGCTGTTTTGGGAAGGACATATGTGATTAGCAATAGTGAAAACCCTGTCTGGATGCAACATTTCTATGTTCCTGTTGCACATTATGCTGCCGAAGTGCATTTTGTTGTTAAAGACAGTGATGTTGTGGGGTCACAGTTGATAGGAATTGTACCGATTCCAGTGGAGCTGATATACTCAGGGGAAAAGATTGAGGGAATCTATCCAATTCTGAATAATAGTGGAAAACCCTGTAAGCCTGGAGCTGTCTTGAGAGTATCAATTCAGTACACGCCAATGGAGAAATTGAGCTTCTATCATGACGGAGTTGGGGCAGGTCCTGATTATTTGGGGGTTCCTGGTACATATTTTCCTCTTAGGAAGGGTGGAACAGTGACTCTTTATCAAGATGCCCATGTCCCTGATGGGTGCCTTCCAAACTTGAAACTTGACCAGGGGATGACCTATGTGCATGGAAAGTGTTGGCATGACATATTTGATGCAATTCGTCAGGCTAGGCGCTTGATTTACATTACAGGATGGTCAGTTTGGCACAATGTTAGGCTAGTGCGGGATGCTGGTCCTGCTTCAGATTGCACTTTGGGTGATATTCTCAGGTCAAAGTCCCAGGAAGGAGTGAGAGTGCTGCTTCTGATATGGGATGACCCTACTTCAAGAAGCATCTTGGGATACAAAACAGTGAGTAACTTATATCAGATTATGTTATTCTTTATATATTTTAGCATCAGGGTTAACTGTCAGCTTTATACACTTAGGACTTTATTTCTAATTATCTGAATGTTAAGTCCATTTACAATAAATTAGGTTCAATATAATGAAGTGTTTAAACCTAATGACAGTAAAAGTATATGGTTATCATTGTGCATGGCAGGTGCAAACTTGAATATAACAATGAGAAAATGCAAACTTAGTCCTCTTTGTGAGTTTGTGTATGTATGTGTGTGTTGCCATGCTTTGCATGGTCTCAGTGGTTCCTTGGTTGGTTTATGGTGGAGAGCATCTAACTGAAAGAAGTGAGAGAATAATTTATCAGTTGGTTTGACTATGTTGTTCTGCATGCACTCCAATCTATTATATAAACAGAAGTCAAGATCTTTAGTTTTTCTACTTATAGATGTTTATGAAGTTGGAAATTTATCACTTTTTTGTCTTCAATTTCAATAGCGTTGCTATGTTTTTACAGTAACCTCTCTAAATTGATCAATACAGGATGGAATAATGCAGACCCATGATGAGGAAACTCGTCGTTTTTTCAAGCACTCTTCAGTGCAAGTGCTACTTTGTCCTCGTATTGCTGGAAAACGACATAGCTGGATCAAGCAAAAGGTTAGGTGTATGATCATCTTAGCTTTTCCACCCCAAGCTATGCCCCCCTATCTGTTCAGATTTTTCCTGCATCAGTTTGGATTTTATTTGACATCAGGTGGTACTGCTCGATTGTTGTATTTTTCGAAATCATTATCTGCCTTAATAAAAATTTTGAGTCACATTCTACGTTGTTGTTCGTGTGGTGGCTGGATTTGGTAGTACACCTACCACCACATGCTGGCAGGATGTTTTTGGCAATTGGAAAAGTTTATTTGGCTTAGATATTTTATATTTCTCAAATAAAGCTAGGTTCAGGAATGGCTAAAGCGGTATTTACTATTTTCCACCTATTCAAATTGATAAGTTGGCCTATCAAACTTTGACAGAGTGGTGCTGAATGAGGAAATATAATGGCTCTGTCTGATCCTCCTTTCTCAATATAATAAAAGAATAAAAATATTTTATTTTCATTGGTATTTGTTTGATGGGTTCAAATATTTTTTGTTTAATTTTGACGGTGTTTGAACTTGAACCATATAGTTTGTGTCTTTTGTGAAGTGTGAATGTGTAAATATATACGTAACATATTTAGATATGAGTTTGTAGTCATGCTGGTATTAATTTAATCATTTCCGAAGTTTGAAGTTTGTGAACAAGCTTGCTAGAACTTTTGAGAGTTTTTCCTTCTTTTTTTTTTTTTTTCGAATGGATTCTCAATTTCTTTACAGATCATTGAAATATAAATCCTTTATCATTTTTGTGTCTGCTGAAACTCTTGTTATTGGATTTTTAGTACATATAAAGAAGTCCAAGGGGATTGAAACCTTGGCCCTTAACTCTCTTGAGGAGGGGCAACAACCACTAAGCCAAATCTAGTTTGTTGAGCTTTTCGTTATGTGATCCTTGTCTTTATGTTTGCCATAAAAATTTTGCATTGCATTTCTTCTCACATATTCAATTATCAGGAAGTTGGAACAATTTATACACACCATCAGAAAACTGTAATTGTGGATGCCGATGCTGGGGAAAATAGAAGAAAAATTATTGCTTTCCTTGGTGGCCTTGACTTATGTGATGGGCGATATGATTCTCCACATCATCCTATATTTAGGACACTACAAACAGTGCATAAGGATGACTATCATAATCCAACTTTTACGGTAACTACTTGCCTTTCTTTCCATTTGTTTTTTGCTATTGGGTAGCTGCAAGTTTAATAGTATGTCATCACAGCAAAGAAGTCCTGCTCATTATTAAACGCTAATTTCTTGAGCAGGGTAATGTTGCTGGTTGTCCAAGAGAACCATGGCATGACTTGCACTGTAGAATTGATGGCCCAGCTGCGTATGATGTTCTGGTCAACTTTGAGGAGCGATGGTTCAAGGCTGCAAAGCCTCATGGAATTAAAAAATTAAAAATGTCATATGATGATGCTTTGCTGAGGTTAGAAAGAATTCCAGACATTATTGGAGTTTCTGATTTTCCTGGTGTTAATGAGAATGAGCCTGAAGCTTGGCATGTTCAGGTAATTTTGCTAGTTGAGCTTGGCTTTAGTGATAATGAGTTGGGCTGGTTGGTGAGGTTCAAGTAAGTCGTAGGCTTATATCTTGCTTGCCCGATATAATTTTTAAAAACAATTTTCATATACTTTTTAATTTTTAGACAAATGGAATATTTTCATTTATTGTTTCTGGGTTCCAACACACAGATTTTTCGTTCAATTGATTCAAATTCTGTTAAAGACTTTCCAAAGGATCCAAAGGATGCCACAAGCAAGGTAAAAGAAAACATTGCAATAAATTTTCCTTTTTGTGCCTTAATTGGCTTGTTTTGATTTCCTGTGTATAGAAGCTGATGGATTCTCTTTTTTGTGACAGAATTTGGTGTGTGGTAAAAATGTACTTATTGATATGAGCATACATACAGCATATGTGAAGGCTATTCGTGCTGCCCAGCATTTCATTTATATAGAAAATCAGTATTTCATTGGATCCTCCTACAATTGGAACTCTAATAAAGACTTAGGTAAGAAAATTTTAGCATCCATTACATTTTGATGACCATGATCTTTGTGACTAACGTAAGAAACTTGGTAATGGTTAGTACATCTTTGCTTGGGGGGATGCAATTTTGGTCTACAACCCTGCATGAATGCACGAGTTCTGCAGTTCTATGGGATTAATGAATGGAGTCAGATTGGGCTCATTATATGTAGGCTGAACGATTACCCCAATATAAATTTCTGTTTATATTAGAAAAGGATGAAGACCTGAGACTTGGATTTATGTAGAAGAGATAAAGTAAAAAGATCGAGAACCAATTTTTCAGTTTATATTTTATTATAATCAGATTATAAACCTTTTGTCTTGAGTTGATGTGCGAAGGCAGGTAGGTCATTGTAGGACAATTGGAAGCAGCAGAAAAGAACAGACAAAACAACTGAGTATTCCTTTCCAATAAAAAGGAAGAAGAGCTATGGCTGGACTTGCACTGTGATTTTATGTGATATTTCTTGTATCGGATGTTCTGTGGAAATTTTATGGGAATAATGATGCTTTTTTCCATACTTTGGATCAGAACCATAATCATGCACTCTTTCTGCAGGGGCTAACAACTTGATTCCAATGGAAATTGCTCTTAAGATTGCCAGCAAAATTAAAGCAAATGAGAGGTTTGCTGCATATATTGTTGTTCCAATGTGGCCAGAGGGTGTTCCAACCGGAGCTGCTACTCAAAGGATTTTATTTTGGCAGGTGGGTGCTTTCACTATAAACTTGGCATAAATGATCAGAGCCTTGACTGTATTATAATAATTGAGAATTCAGCAAGATTTAGTGTGTGCTTTGAAGCAAGTTCAACACAAACTTTTAATGGCCACTGATGTTTAACTTGATCCAATTAAGACATGTTTATTTTCTCATAAAGATGATAAATTACTAAACCGACAATCTATTGCTTAGTCATGAATTTCGACATATACGGTATGAGGGTAACCACCCTTTTAAATGGGCTCTTTTGGTGTATGAGGCTATTTTAATGAAGAAATATGTTAAATTTAAATTGGTCGGTAATCAACTTGCTTAATTTCTTCTTTTGCTTATCGTAGGACCTTTTCTCTTTTTTTTTTTTTTAATTGTTGCAGCACAAAACTATGCAAATGATGTACGAGACTATTTATAGGGCTTTGGTGGAGGCAGGGCTTGAGGGTGCTTTCTCACCACAAGACTATTTGAACTTTTTCTGTCTTGGCAATCGCGAGGGAGATGGACATCAAAGTTCAGGCCTTGAAAGTCCTAGTACTGCAAATACACCTCAGGTAATCTATGCCATATCCCAAAGGCCATTTTTTAGGTAGTTCAATAACATGGTACTCTCTATTTTTAGCACAATATCATGGTACTCTAAGGCCCCCAAACCTTACCCAAAATCTTTTCCTAAAGTCGTAGGTGGATTAAAGCCATGGTTGGATAGACTCAAGGACAAGACAGTTCAAAATCCCATTTTACTTGAATATCTCAAGCCTAAATGACACAGAAGCTTAATTGGAGCCTTCCACTTGATAAGTCTAGCTTTTGAGCCCAGACTAGTTGCTCTATGAAGCAAAGTAAATTTCTTCAAACGGAAAAGAAAAAAGCAAAGCAAACCTTCTAATTTGATAAGAGATCCTTCTCTCTGTTCCTTAATGTCAACATTTTTGCATCCTATTACCCATATCTAAAAGATAGGTTTGTTTATCAAGTTTTCGAGTTCCCCAAAATTAACTAGTTTTTTTTTTCTTTTCCTTGACAACTTTCGTTTTTGACATTTATAGTAAGACTTAGAAAATTTTTTAAATTCGGGTTCCTCCCCTTCTTTATAAGCCTAAGTGCCCTTACTCTTAATATGTGCTCCCTGTTTTTGCATTCCAGGCTCTTAGTCGGAAAAGTCGAAGATTTATGATCTATGTCCATTCAAAAGGTATGATTGTTGATGATGAGTATGTAATACTGGGATCTGCAAACATCAATCAACGCTCCATGGAGGGTACCAGAGATACTGAGATTGCAATGGGAGCTTACCAACCTCAACATGCCTGGGCAAGAAAACACTCTAATCCTCATGGACAGGTAACCCATCATTATATCATACTGATGATGAATTTCTTTATTTACTGAAGGAGACGATGTAAATACAAACATGATGTTTCCATTACCATTTACTGTGGATAGCGTATTCGCATAAAAGTTCTTTATCTTAACATCACATGGTAGACATGTGGTAGACTGTCTTTTTTCTTTTCTTAGTATATCAGTGAATGTACATTGTACTAAGGTACCTAACTTTCTGCATTTTTTGTGCAAATATGTGGTTCATAGATCTATGGATATAGGATGTCATTATGGGCAGAGCATCTTGGAGTTGTTGAGGACTGCTTCAGAGAACCAGAGAGTATCGAATGCGTCAGGCGAGTTAAGCAGATGGCTGAGACGAACTGGAAACAGTTCGCAGCGGATGAAGTGACAGAGATGAGAGGACACTTGCTAAATTACCCGGTTGAAGTCGACCGAAAGGGTAAGGTCAAGCCCCTTCCCGGGTGTGAAAGCTTCCCAGACGTGGGAGGAAACATAGTCGGCTCATTTCTTGGCATACAGGAGAATCTTACAATTTGAAAAGAAAATGGTATTTTCAAATAAAGTTGAAATTAGAAGAGGCATAAGTACAGTTCTTCCATTCCCATTATACTGTGTAGTTTTTCCCTGGGCAATGCTTTCTACTTGTACATACTCATATTTCCTCTGTACATCTTTTAAACAAAAATTATTCAGGTTTGTTCTTTTTGGTTGCCTTATCTATAATCTCTCTCTATACGTACGTACGGACGTACGTACATACATATATAAATATATATTTATATGCATTGTTAAAATTTTTTATTGATGAAAATAGATTTATTTATTTATTATTATTTTAAATGTTTTTATTATAAATATTAGTAAAATTTATCTAATTTGTAAATAAAAATGTAATTACACTAAATGATTTCATTAAAAAATTATTTTAATAGTATTGAATACTTTAATAAATTAATATTTAAAAATTTCAAACTATTTAAATTTCGAACATTATCTTTTACAGATATTTTTATTTATATATAATTATTTTTGTAAAAAAAATTAATATTCAAATGAAATGTAAAATAAATATTTAAATGCACATTAAATTTTTAACAGATTGGTTTATATTATTTTGATGGTGTTGGGCCTTTTGACTGTGGCTCATAGGTTAGATTTTGGGAATAAATATGACGCGGCTAAAATTGGCAGAGGCAATAAGTAAAACATCCTATGGTTCGGACCGGATGGAAACTTAAATAAACTTCGATGTCAACCGTACACGTGGACCATCCCTTTCCTGCATCCAGACTGTCTTTCTAGTGTGGACCCAATTTTTGGTGGCTTGCAGCCCACAAAAGGCAAAACAGTGGCGACTCTCTACTCTAGGAGAGGGAAGGGGGTGCATTTTATCTTCTGTACCTGTCCCCACATCTTATCCCCCACTGGACCCACCTCCTTTTCTTCTTTTACACCGTTGATCATTTTGGTCAATATTAAATAAAAACGTACAATCTTCTTTCTCTTTTGTTTTTTTTTTTTTCACATAAATGGAATATTTTTTAGTTTTGATGCCTTGTACTTCTAATGACAGCTAACTTACTTCTTCGGTTAGAAAATCAAGTGACTTAATATGTAACTTTAGATTTTCAGGGCATATTAAAACTTTTAGGGAATTTTTCTCTTTTTTTTTAAATATCTTTCAGTTCTAAGTAATGTACCAAAGATTTTAAAAATATATCTCTTATAATTATTATATTATAATAAGTAGATTATAAGATTATAATAAAAATTTAATAATGCTAACAGATTTTGATAGCAATGGACAATATATTAAAAAGATTCGTTGGAAAGCCAACAAAAATGCAGTGAGCACATGTCATTTGCTATCCATAACTAGATACCCTTACCAATTCATTTACCTATCATTTTCTAATTTACTATATTTATACATTCAATTTATTTTTTTCCTTTTTTTTTTTTTTGGATAATCAATTCAATATATTTTTTCTAGCTATGGCTAATAAAAACTTAGTCTTTTTGAATGACCTTTGTCCATTTTCATGATTTAGGGTATATATATATATATATATATATATATATATATATATATAT